>NC_081769.1:2007109-2257109 GCF_963082965.1 Carassius carassius | reverse complement strand
GCATGAGGAGGATCATGAATGATTTGTCTTGTGCAGACTTGACTGTTGGAATAAAGCCCGGTCCATATCACAGCTCTGGACGAGAACCAAGCACAGGATTTGCTTTTTGTTTTGTTTTGGTCGTTTAAGGGCAAGTTAATCTAAATATATGGGTGTGCTCAAGAACATCAAGTTTTGGATACCACGTGTCTCAAACAAATCTTTAAAGGCTGTATTTGTATAACGCTGAGTATCCTGTGAGCTCATGTCTCCAGAAGGACTCATGGTTAATCCAGCCAATCAGATCTCAGCTCTTGTAATTTTGTGTGGATTATTAAGCATCTCTGTGAATGATGATATTATTATTGCTGATAATCATGTGGACTAAAAACACATCACAGAAATGTGCCCTTGCAATCAGCAGAATAACTCTTTCTTTGTGGTTTAAATGAGATATTTTCAATATCATTATATGATTAACCAGACTTTAATCAATTCTTATAATGTGAATGGGTGACTACTTCTACAACAAATGATCTAATAAGTTAATAAGTTTCAAGGGCAGGGTAATTAAACGAGGCTGATGAAAGCTAATATGAGCTTACGTACTCGTGTAAATATAGAAGTAGTCACTTAATATTATAAGGTAATATTGTGAAATATTATTACAATTTAAAATAACTGTTTTCTGTGTGAATATACTGTAAAATATAATTTATTGCTGTGATCAAATCCATCTTTCCTCCAGTCTTCAGTGTCACATGATCTTTAGAAATCATTCTAATATAATGATTTACTGCTCAAGAAACATTTCTGATTATTATCAATCAGTTTTGCTATGTTTGTGGAAATTGCGATGCATTTTATTTTTCAAAAAAAAATGAAGAACAGCATTTATTTGAAATAGAAATCCTTCCCAACATTGTAAAATACTTAACTGTCAATTTTCATCAATTTAATGCAACCTTGATGCATTTTTTAAAATCCCAACAAATACATAAATACATAAATAATTTTGACTTATTTAAGGTTACGAAACTTGAAATCAAAGTGGGTAGGAAATATTTTAAATCGGCTGGAAAAATGTAAATCATAAAAAATGAAAGTACAGTAAATGCTATTAAAGGTGTTGGTAGTTTTTTTGTGCCGCACCTTAATACCTTCACCTTTATCGACAGATATTTAGACGTCTATAAAGTGAAGGCGTCAGCTTCCATATCTGCTGAAAAATATGATGAGTGTTTGATAAAGGCCCCATCCTCATCTTGTTCTTCTGCTGTAGGATTTTGTCTTTATGACATGAGCAGAGCTGTCTTTACCTTCCTACGCTAAAAGAAAGTGTAGTTTAGTGTTGTTTTCACTCATAAATTGTGTAGATTTAAAGTCTGGTGATCATTTATGAACTATTTAGAACAGATCTACACAGTCTTCAGTGATGGAAGATGTTGCACATTCAGGTTGATCACATGCACATACACTCATGCGAACAAGAAAGCCTGATGATTCTTATAAAGATTTTTCTTTGTGTTTCTGGCTGTTGATTGATTCTGGAGCCTCTGGTTATGTGTTTTACTGGGATCATTACTGTTAATCTCCAGCGAGAGTAGACCTGAGCGACCCATCCCAGAGCCTCACCCTGCCTCAGTTACTCATACTTGCCCAACTGCTCAGGATCGTCACAGTGGTTAATCATTAAAGAGGCGTATACCTGTGTGTGTGTGTGTGTGTGTGTGTGTGTGTAATGTCTATTGGCATGAGTAGGTTTTAGAGCATGACTATGTAATCCTGTTCCTGTAATGGCTCTTTTGACCAGTTTCACACACTCGTTTAGCATGCAGTTACAAAACACGCTTCCTGTTGCGTTATTCTTTAGAGACTGTGATGATTTAGTGTGTGTGTTGTGAGAGGGTGTGGGATTCTGGCGGACACACCTTCCCACTCACTTTCCCTTCTTCTTCCTGCCTCGGCTCCACCAACATGACAATTTAGGGCTGAGGCGGGGCCAAGCCAATGCCCTCCATGTCTCTCTTCAGTCAGAACAAGAGCAGGCCTATGATCTGTAGCTAGCGGCATCATTTAGAGGAGCTTGGAAATGGACGGCAGGAGTTAAACTGAAAGAAAGCAGAACTGCAACTTTCCATTCGGACTAGTGAAGATAAGGAGCTTGTAAAGAGCTGTGGTTTGTGACTCTGTATTAGTGTGAGGTAAAGGAGATGAATACACAACAGAGACGAAGGGAATATTCGACTGACAGCCTGGAGAGGACTCCTTCAGATGAATTGCACTATCAGGGAATGCTGAAAGCTTTGGAGGGCAGGAAAGGTACTTAAGGAAATGCACCTGCTCATGATGGAAGAGACATTTCTTCTTTTTAAAAGTCAGATCTCTAGTTGTTATTAGCGCATGACCTTCACAGACTTCAACTTTGATTTCAAGCAGTATTCTGGGTTTGGAAACATTCTTAGGTAACGCTGTATTTAGATATTCATCCTACTAACTATGAATAACTTTGTAGCTACATGTCTACTAACCCTAACCTAACGGTCTACTAACACTCTGATGAGAGCTAACTGACATGTAGATGCTAAGTTACTTACAGTGAGTAGAACTTCTAAAGTGGACTATCAGAATAAAGTGTAACCCATTCATAAAACAAGATCAGTTTAATTGAGAAGTGAAACTGTGTCAGATTAAGATTAAAGCATAACTGGGGTAAGAAAAACTATATGTTCTTTGAGAAAAAGTCTTAATACCATATGCAAATTTGCTTTCTAAGTCGATGCATCATATTTTACTGGAAAACATTGTTTATTATTATTAGTAATAGTAGTAGTAGTAGTAGTATTTGCAGTGTATATGGCTTAGGTTTCTTATTCAATGTCAGTGCAGGACCAAGGAAACATAGGACTTTTTATCTTGATGTATTAATACTAGTTCTTGCATTAAAGACAACAACCATGAGACAACTTTTGTACTCTTTTTTGAACGCAGTCTTGTGAGCAAACAGGATTATATTAGAAGATATTATAATTAAATCTGATATTAGAAGATCTCATTATTAAAAAACTGCATTTATTTATTTGAAAGTTTTTTTAGTAAATCAGTAAACAATGCAAGGTTTATCACCTAGCCTTATTACATTTGCAATCTGTGGTTGCTTTGCTCGGGTGTCTTTAATTCACACTATAAATCGGCTCACACAGAAGCTCACCTGACCAATATTTAAAAAGATGACATATATTTACTAGTGGGACTGAGGTGACATTCACTGTATTGGCTCGTTCAGTATGTCATCAGCAAACAGTGGTGAGCAAACAGAGAAAGTGCATTTGACACTAGGGGTGGGCGGATCGATCTAAATATCGATAGTATCGATGCCAACACTGGTATTGGTATCGGATCGATACAATTGTAATAGAATCGATATTTTAATTTAAATATTTCTCATCTACGTTCATTATACTTTGCTCGTGTCTTCTACCTCTACAATCCTGAGCAAACGCTGCTTTCACATCCTGGCCCACTTTGCTACTCCTCCCCCTCCTGCTACTCTGCTGTGATTCGTTGTTGTGTTGTCATGTGACTCACTGATACAACGCGCCGATGAGACGCGAACGAATGAGCAAAGCTGATAGCACATTGAAGGAATGTAATTGCACAGGTATATTTGTTCTTTGTTTGTTCTTCAGTAATAATTGTGTGCACTTTATTTCATTTGCTTTTAAAACCAGAAAAAAGGGAGAGATTTTTTTTTATTCTTTATTTATTTTATTTTTTTAAAGCTGTAAAGAATTCATTCTACAGTGCCTAATAACTAATACTTTTGTGGACTTCAATACATTAATAAAAAATATTGCCTAAATAATTGACCATTCATTCACCTCTGAAATAATGACATAGACCTGCACTCCCCTACACAAAAGTTTTTTTTTTTTAAGTAAAAAGTATCGTATTGGTATCGGTATCGGCATCGGCATCGGCACTACTGACCCTATATGTATTTGGTATCGGATCGATACCAAATTTTGCAGTATCGCCCACCACTATTTGACACCATAGAGAACTATAATGCTGGATAAAATTTAATTTTATAGATAAAAAAAGATTTTTCTCGCATGCCTCACACACCCCGGAGGGCAGGAGTTATGCGCTGAATCACAAGGGCGTTGGTTGCTGTAACTTTATACAACTTTAAAGGATAGAAAGCAGTGAACGGTGGTCAAAGGACAAAGATATGCTGATGACCCCCGTCAAGCTGTTCATAATTATCCACATCATCTCCCGCAGTAGGACTCTTCAAACACTAAAAAGATGTCTTATATTAATGACAGAGGTCAAGGTTTACTGCCTCCACCCATGATAGTCACCATGGCAGTGATATTTCATAACCTGCTTATGTCACACTCTACCCATCAGAAGCAGAAGTCTCAACTATCACTTGGATTCTTAACATTGCTCAGCAAACAGTTTCGTGCATATCGTGTTATGCACTGAAGTACTCTGCTGAACTTGAAAAAAAAAATAATTTAACAGAGAACATTGGATTCCACAGAAGCGTAAATTAATTGGATTGTGGTGTTGGGCATTTGCTCTGTTTTGGCTCATGCTTTTTTTTTTAGATTGCTTCATACTTGATTCCTGGTATATTTACATGTCTTTCAGTCCTTGCTGCAAAATGGCATGATCCGTCGTCACCATCCTTCAAATCAGAGATGGTGTTGAGATGTCCTGTGCTCCTGATGCAATTGATTCAGATTTGGTGTTGTGATTAGACAAATTCTAGCTGAGATATGATTCGAGTTTACAGCAGTGTTCCTCCCAGAAAGAGGTGTATTGAAATCTCTATCATAGACTCTTATTTCTCATGCTTCTGCATGCTGTTTTGTGTATCTTTCTACACAAATGTCTATTTTATCTGTTACTTTGAATACTAACTTCACACTTTACAATATATTAGCTGGCCTTAACTACTATAAACTAGCATTAAATTCCTGCAAGATAATGGATTTGCTTTGTAACTACATGTTGTTCTGAAAAACACCTTTAAATTTTTTTTTTGTTAATGAGCTTGCGTTATGGTTAGGTTTGGGAGAAAGGGTAAGGTTAGGATTATAGTGGTTAGGTTTTGCGGTAAGGGTTGAGTTACAGATAGAGATCAAGTTAACATTGTAATGACGCACATAATTAAGTACAAGTACTTTAAATGTAATTACATGCATGCATCAAATGGTTGAGTACACAGTAGTGCAGCTAAAGCTAACTAATAGAAAAAATAACCAACTTTACTAACTAACTCACATTGATTTGAACCGTACATGTGAGCATGCTGCTTCAGATCACTCTGAACAACACAGGGCTGCAGTGCTTTGCAAGGTCTCTAGTGATGATGACAGATGCAGGTGTTGGTAGTTTGTATGCGGTGTGCTCTCGTGTTTCTCGCTGTAGGAACATGTTTCTGCAGGATGTGGGTGTGTCAGTTCACTGTAAATAGGTTGCTGTAAATTTTACAGTAAATTACTGGCAGCTGGATGCCAGGAAAATACCTGTAAAAATGTTTACAGTATTATTACTGTAATTGTATTTACAGTGCACTAATGTCTTTACTGTATTATATTTACAGTATTATTACCGTATTTTCATTTACAGTATCAGTACTGTACTGGTGTTCAGTTAGTCATGAATGATGCACTCTTGGTGAATTTTCCCAGCATGCATGAGGCCTCACAGTGCATGGCGTCTCCTGCAGTCATTACCCACAGATCGGCTTCTCACATGGGTGTGCCTCGCAGGTGCTGAGTTTTAATATTTTGATAGGAGGTGTGAGCCGCTCCTATGCAAAAACAGCTGATTTAAAAAGGTTCTGGCGTGGGTTGTCGAGTCTCTTTATGAAACAGTCTGGTTGGAAACACACTCACACTAATGAGTGTTGCTTTGGGCTGTGCGTGACAATCACATCAACAGATCAGTGATCTGAAAGCATCACAGAGACGGTCCTGCACTTTTCAGTGAAATGAACCTGCTAATTAGACATTTTAAAGTTTAACATCGAAACATTATTTTAATGATCAGCAGTATTTACAAAATGAAGAAAATCCCTTCATATCTAGACTTTTACTCTGAACACTGCTGAATTTTTTTCATCTTTGTCTTTTGCAGATGAACGGGACAGAGTGCAGAAGAAGACTTTCACTAAATGGGTGAACAAACACTTAATAAAGGTACCTGTATGTTTATTACTGACTGCAGTTTTTTCAGGATAATATATTCAGTGATTACAGATCCTGTTCTTCTCTTCGGTGTACTCATCCATTCATGTTCAAATTGTGATTTTACTGTTATTTGCTTATTTGATTATCATTTTAACAAACAAATCCAATGCAACTTACTATACGCTTTGGCAGCACAAGTATCATAGGTTAAGTTCATGAATCAACCCTTGCAGAGTGGGCGATGTGATCAACATCTTATATATTGGTGTTGTGAAACAATATATCAAAATGTAGGTTTAAAGGGAAAAAAAATAATCATTTTGTAACAAAACTACAGTAATAGCTTAACTAATGTACAGTAAAAGCTAAAAGAAGTAAACAATGTAAAATAACTGTGTGATAAGGTTATCTGTACTCTAGCTTTAGGTGTGTGCACTGATTAAAAACGGATTAAAAATAGATTATTATTATTATTATAGTTTTCGAAAAAAATTACTATTTTATATTGCATTTTAATTTTAAAGTTTAAAACATCATTTTAAAGTGAGATTTTGCCATTTGTCATTTCACTCCCTCCCCCAAATATGTTTATATAATTATAAAATCAGTCAATTTGACTGTAAAATTAGTTTCAGTTTTAATTATTTTAGCTGAGGGGTAAAAGCAAAAACAAAATTAAACTTTTTTTATAGCTTTAGTCTTAGTTTAGTTTAGTTTAATAATCATAGTCGGAACAGTGTGCTCTTTCATGTTTTATTGCACTTTAATGATGTAAAATCGCTTTAAGAAAGGCTTAAACTCTGAAACTTTTATCAGACTGCAGCACTGCGATGTCATGTGAGCCTTACCATGATGGACAGATAATATTTCCACCAGTTTATCATGTCTCCAAGTGTATTGCTCACACATACCACTACAATTAGTTACCAGTGCACTTTTTAGCCACTATGTCACAACACCCAGTTTAGAAACTAGTGTGCTCATCTATTTGGGCTGACACAACAGCTGTTGTGCTGAACAGGATTTCTGTTAGTATCCACCGTAGAGAAGCAGATCATATCCTGTCCACACATGGTATAAATCTACACACAGCTCGTTTATCATCGTCTAGTCTAAAGTGTCTAGTATTTAGGCAGAAAGAAAAACCCAAACAAAAGATAATGAAAATGGAAGTTATTAGCACTCAATCAAGCCTTGTTCATTCACCGTAGACGAGGCAAAACACGAGACCACTTCAGAACAAAAGAGTTGATATCAGACAAACATGCATGTCATGAACATCTGGATTCATTTTGCAGCATGCATATGATAATCAGGGTATAAACACTTGTCAGTTTAACCATGATAACAGATAACATTGAGATCAGTCTGATTTAAAGCTGATTAAACAAAAGCTTTTTATTCTCAGAGAAAACTTTTCTCACACATCTTTGGTAAAAGGTAGAGATTACATGAACAACTGTTTAAGCCTAATTTGTGCATGTAACCTCATCTGAATAGTCATCTTTCATTGCAGATTATTATGTCTGACAATGTGTTTTTCTCACTTTATCTAGCCTTATTTGTATTTGTCTCATTTGAATTTTGGCATAATTTCATCACATACATTATGTAAAACATTCTTTTTTCAAAGTGATTTTAAGGATGTGCATCCAGAGCACACCTACAGTACATTAACCTATCATTATACTAGGCAGCAAATGTTCAAATCATTTGCATTTAGTACAAACATTAAGTATGTTTTCCCTCTTTATAGTATCTTTATATTATTTATATGGACACATCTATATTTGTTTGACCTTGACAAACACTTAGAGATCACAAAAACCGTTTGCTCTGTGGTTTGTCCCTGTCATCAGCTGTAATCTAGCACTTATTAGATGCTGCTATTACTTTGTGCTGATTGAGAAAATATGGGTTTAATGGTCAAATGTGTGACCCTGGACCACAAAACCAGTCTTAAGTGTCCATTTTTCAAATAAATATGCTTCCCATGGATGTAAGTTTTGTTATGATAGGACAATATTTGGCCGAGATACAACTATATGAAAATCTGGAATCTGAGGCTGCAAAAAAATCTAAATATTGAGAAAATCACCTTTGAAGTTGTGCATATCACTAATCAAATATCAAGTTTTGAGATATTTACGGTAGTTAATGCATCAACAGAGACCTCTAGTGGACTCAATAGGAGCTCTGCCTTGTTTTCACTTAACATTTCACTTTCAGTTGGATGAATAGATGTTTGTGTGAAAGAAAAAAAGAGGCTGGAGGTTTTATTGTGCTGAACTTCAGAAGTAATGCCAATCTTTAGACCTCAGTAGTGTCTCAGTATACAGCAGTTGAATCAAAGTCATTTATCCAGCTTACAAATGCTTTATAGTAAGACTTTTAACATACATGAAATATAATGACATTTATATTACAGAGAAAGGGCAATTCTGAACATTTGATATCTAATATTTTTAAAGAATAAATTATACAATTATTTGTTCCTCAAGGTTTAACAACATTTAACCAAATAAAATGTTAAGTTTCCACGATGGAAAGTGAATTAATTTACTCACTCTCATGTCATTCTAAAACCGATTAGATTGTTCTTTTTCTGTGGAGTGCAAAATGAGTTATTTGGCAGAACATCCAGGCTGCTTTTTTCATACAAATCAAATGCAAATCAGCTGAAACAGCCAAGCAATGAACAAAAACGACCATCAGTGCTTGAAGTGTTGGTGTAATGTGAAGAGCAGTCCGGACTTTCTAACTGAAATAACTGATGTTGCTAACTTTCACTTCTTTCTTCCATTTCTAATCGATGTAACTCATTCATCGCTCCTCCCCGTCCTCCAGCACCAGAGAGCTGAGGTAGGTCCATCTGTCAGCGTGTCCCAGCATGCTCTGCTCTCTCACACGCATGTTCAGTGCCACTGCCCCCCCGAGGCTCTTCTGCTGAACCATGCTCACAGCTTGAGCTTGAAAATGACCCATTAAGTCTCATGCACAGCAACAAAAAAAA
Source organism: Carassius carassius (assembly GCF_963082965.1). NCBI lineage: Eukaryota > Metazoa > Chordata > Actinopteri > Cypriniformes > Cyprinidae > Carassius > Carassius carassius. Next base: position 2,247,908 of record NC_081769.1, on the reverse strand, counting down.
ATGACATTAGATCATAGACACTAAAAAAAAAAAAACTAAAATGGCAGACAAAAAAAATTGAAAAACTTTAACTAAAATTAAATAGAAAACAGAAAAAGTGTAAAATATAACAAATCCTCCAATATTTATCAATGGTACTATAGACAAACAGTGGTTTGAATGTGTTTGCAAGAACATGAGGGTGAATAAATGATCAGAGAACTGTTTGTTTTCTGTAGCTTTAAGGATTTTGAAGCGAGCTGCAGAGGTTTGAGTGTTTTGCAGCAGTGCATGTTGATATAGCTGCATGATAAAAACCTGAGGAAGCCCAGTCTGTCCCTCATCCACAGGAAATCTGTGTGTTTGTTATTGAAGCTGAGATCTGCTCAATGAGCTTTCATCAGTACAGTGATTGAGTGGCTGATTTAGAGCTTCAGAATATAATTGAAACTCTATCACTCAGGAAATCATTTGATCTTATATGACGCGAGACAGGTGAGCCGCTCTTCTGCCTGCAGTCATGCGTTGCCCTGTCCTGTTCTCACTGAGTAAAACACAAATGAATCACTCTGGATTCAGGTTTTTTCCCCTTCTCTTAACACGAGACACACATCCTTGTGTTCAGAGTTCCTGCTCGAGCTGCACAGCTCTGGAGTCTTAACCTTTCAGAGACCCAGAAATAATCATTTGGTCAAAATCACGTTGTTCCAAACTTGAACACAAAATGACTATAAAACAAAAACTATATACAGTACATGAGAATGGATGAATTATGACAAAATGTTGTAAACAAAATGGAAATTCTAGCTGCATGATTTTGTCCTCCAAATGAATTAAACACAAACCTACAGCCTTTTTAACCAATTCAACTAAATAACGCATGCAGACACCTGTCAAAAAAACATTTATCTACAGAAAAATCATGGATGGATCTGATTGTATCAAACGGTAATCAGGATGTGCTACAAACACAATGCTACAGTTTAGTTTGTGAGGAATGAAATCTTCAGAATTGACTTGGGTTTCTTTCTGCAGGGATGTTTTATGTGACTCTTATAAATTGATCTTTGCTTGTTCTCCATCCTCAGACTCAACGTCATGTGAATGACCTGTATGAAGACCTCCGAGATGGACATAACCTGATCTCCCTTCTGGAGGTCCTCTCCGGAGAGACACTGGTGAGTGTAACCAAGCCTCCACATGATCCCAAAGTCCTGATCCAGATCTTCAGGTTAAAGAAGACATATTATTGGGTGATGCCTTGGAATACGTCTCTAAATTTGAAACACGTTTTGTTGAATCCCACCCAAAACACTGGGTTCAGATATTCCAGAAAAGTTCTTGATATCTTCTTCCCATCAAACTGCTTCATTTGTTTTGGCTGTAGCTCAGACATTAACATCACTCTTTGGCTTTTCTTTTGAATCTGTGTGGCTCCTCCTTGACTTCTTTGGACTTCTGCCTTTCATCCCACCATCTCTTTGCTGACCTTTGCCCTTTGACTTCTGTCTGCTCTCTTTGCACTTCTCTTGCTGGTCAAGCCGAGGGAGCGGGACGTTGTGCGGAGCGTGCGGTTGGTGAGTGATGCAGATGCTTCATTAGCATGGGTCACTCACTGTGGCTGGCCTGCGCATGATGTCACGTCCGCCAGTCTTTCATTTGTTATTAGGGTTACTTCAATGCTACTTTATGTCTCACGGCTATCAAATGCTAGGTATATTAGCTAATTAAAGTGCCCCCATTATGGGAAATGAAAGGTTCATATTTTGGTTTTGGGTGTCCCCAACAACAGGTCAAAAAAATATGAATACATTTTTACCTTCCTCTCTATACGACTCCCAAAAGATTCGCTCAATGATTCATTTTTCCAAACCCCTCTTTTGCATGACATTAATCTGCAGAAATTGGCCTGTGATGCCTCATAAAGCAGCGTTTGTGAGCGCAGTGCTGCTTTGTGGGCAATATGCTAATGTTTCACTTTGACAACAACATGAAACGGCTTGGGATTCCTTTTAAAAACGACTCGTTTCAATGATTCAGAGTCGACTCTTTCATATGAGAGACAGTAACTCTATACACAGCGCACTTTCAGATTTGAAACTTTGCAGGATGTTTCCATTCACTTAGAGCCGTGTTACACACTGCATAGAAGGTCATTTAAAAACAAATCCGTAGTAGGGGCACTTTAAAATAAAGATTACAGGGAAAATGATTCAGCAGGTTGGTAGCTAAATGTTGAAAGACTTCTATATTTAAATATTTAAAAGATTCAAGATTTAAAAAAAAAGCATATTTTCTTCAAAATTGTTGGGACTTTTATTTTGAAAGTGTACTATTAGGAATAGCATTACGGTAGCAATTTAATTTACTCTTATACAATAATATTGTAAAACCTTTTTTAAGATTTATACAAAAAATATTGATAAGATTTAAGATAAAAAACAACATTGCTGTCTTAATAAAGCATGTGTTTGCTTCTAGTTTGACTGGAACTGGTTCCGCTTGCGCATGACTGACGCTGTTTCTCTTTATGACATCATCTATCTGAACCTCGTCATGGTTTGGGTGTGTGACCGATTCAGTGAATGACTGATATCTAAGTGACTGCCAGATTAATCCACATTTATTTTGAAGCAATATATAACTGATTATAAGTTGTGCAAAACATGCTTTTTTAAGTTAAAGTTGTTCAGGTCACAAAATGATGTCTGCAGTCTCTTGGGGACTCAAATATTTTGGGTTGTTTCCTATAATACAGTTTTGTTTTTTCAGCCTTCAGTAGTTATTTAGCATTTATCCACAATATTATACCACATCACATCCCTAAATACAAAAGATCATCACTTCTGTCAAATAAGCTTAAAGACCCCATGAAGGGACTCAACATGCATTTTATTGTTTAAATTATTATTATTATTTTTTTGGCTTATCTGTGTTGACATATTGAAAGAGGAAATTGGGGCTTGGCATATCAAAGCAGGTATTATTTATGTAGAGAACATGCTTTTTCTTGTGTGGAGCTTATTGGACAAAAAATGTATATGCTCCTGATCACAACAACATGAATAAGAATATCAAAAATGTATATTTTAAATGCAGATTTAGTTTTTCTGTCACCTAGCACACATATGTCCTCAGTGCTAGCAGACATAGACTAAACATTTTGATTTCATGGGGTCTTTAAATTCTTTTCTTTGCATTATTAGTGTTCATTAATATTGTAGCCTCACTTCAAGGTCCTCCTCGTTCTCCATTCTTTCTTCATTTAGACCTTCCAAAGAAGTTTCTCTGGGCACTCAAGGACAGGTCTCAGTCTCGTCTCTTCTTTAAACCATGTCATGTGTCTCATTGACTCTCTGTCTGTCTCCACAGCCTCGTGAGAGAGGACGCATGCGATTCCACAAGCTGCAGAATGTGCAGATAGCACTGGATTTCCTCAGACGGCGGCAGGTACGTGAACAACTCAACTCACAAACTAAATTAAAAGCATAGTTTGTCCAAAAATGATAGTTGTCCTTGCTGTCCTTATTCAAGCTTGTTGGTTTCCAAACCTGTTTATTTTCTTTCATTCGTGGATTATCAAAGGAGATGTTTAGCGGAATGTCCGAGCTGCTTCCTCACATGAAAAGTTCACAACGATCAAAACAAAACTGACCATCAAAGCATTAGAAAAAGCCATCTAGACAATATGTGCATTTTCAGGCGTCTTAGTGGGGAAAAGAGCAGTATAGACATTTTACCTTAAGTGTCTCCTTGGAAAAAGTACATTCATGGAAAAGTATATCATAGAGGATTGAGGATTCAAATGTGAAATGCTGTTCTTCTCTGTAAATCACAGGTCAAGCTTGTGAACATCAGGAACGATGACATTGCAGACGGAAACCCGAAGCTGACACTGGGTCTGATATGGACCATCATCCTGCACTTCCAGGTCTCCTGTTCTGTCAGTGTTGAGTTCCCATACCATTTACCTCCTCCTCCTGCTCCTGATCAGTCTGATCAATCACTTCAGTCACTGGTTCATTTAATTCTTTGGGTGTCATCGATTTGTTGTTTTCCAATCAAACATCAACAGGGTCAATCGTTTTTGCTTCAAACCAGTATCTGCCTCATGCAAAAACATGCTATTTTTTTATAATCCCTTTTTAATCAGGAATATGCATTATGATCAAGCACAACAGTCGTAGAGTGTTCAAATGATGCAGTTTGTTTGATTCTCTAATCAAATTTGTTCGGTGTTTCATAATCTAATATCCAGGCTGTTTCGTAGATCTACATTATGTGAGTCTGTTGTCCAAGGTGTTTAATTACAACCACACTCTGATTTATTCCACCTCAAACAACTAAACTACAGCTGCCTGGAGACTGTCACACATTCAGACGATTGTAATGCTCCAGTATGTCCTTCCATTGTTTGATCGATCAAATAAATTGGCAGGACTTGTGGTTCATCCAGCATGCAGTGACACAGAGGTTTATGTAGAGATGTGGCGTCTGAACTTCTGCCCACCTCCTCAAGAAATAAAAGAGCTTTCTCTTTTGACCGAAAACAGAGTCTCATGACCAGGGTTTTAGAATGGTGCCAAACTTCTGCTTGAAATTAATTGAGGCTTTGCAACCTCCCATGTGCTTGTCTTCTATCCGGAGTGACATTAAACATGATTGTTTAAATAAGGATAGAAAAGCACTATTTCACAGATTTCCTCAAAATTAAGTTTACAGTAGTTTAAGTCTACGTAGAGTGTTTCATCCCTTTATCGTGTTCTGTTGAGTTTCCCCAAATTTCTAAACAGAATCCTGCATTAAACATTAAATTGTCACTTTTTTTGTTTACATTTTTGTTATTTTACATTTTTTATTGTGTCTGTGTCTGTGTGTGTGTGTGTGTGTGTGTGTGTGTGTGTGTGTGTGTGTGTTTGGGGGTGTGTGTCTGTCTTTGTCTGTGTGTGTGTGTGTGTGTGTGTGTGTGTGTGTGTGTGTGAAATGTGGGGACCGATATAACACAGGACAATCCAGGATAATCTGGGACATTTGGTCACCATAATTTGTTGAAATCGAAAGCCTTAAAACAGTGTTTGTGAGTAACTAAAAGCATCTGTACTACATCAGTCATTGTAAAAGAGTTATCAAAATAGCACCTCTTTCAATAAGAAGCAACTTTTCTAACATGTAGTATTGTAGGGAGAAAAGGTGCACTGTTTTCAATGGCATGTTGTATTGTACATGAACAATTACAATATTCAATACTGTCTGGAAGTCTGACTTTCATTTTAGCCAGCTCTTTGTTTGTTTTGTGACTGATTGATTGAAACAGGATTATTGGATAATCTTTGTCAATGTTGCCAGAAGTATATCTTTTGTCTTTTCTTGTAGTCAAATACATACAGTATCTAGTTTAAGGCTTGTTTTATTGACTATGAGTAGTATAAAAATGCACGTTTATTTTGGCAGATACTGTTGTTTAAATGCTTGACCCAACACTGAAGGTGAACCAGTTTCCGAGCTTTGATTTTTCTTTAATGAACCTTATTGATTTTGTTAATGGATTAAGTTTAATGACGGGTCTCAGAGTGGTTTTAGGAGGTCAATGGTATTCAGTGGGGCTGAGTTTGTTTGTAGTGCATGACTGAAATTTGTGTGAGAAATCAACCACTATTGATTATTTATTGATTTGCACATGATAAACATATGGCTGCTGCTGCCACTTGTTATTAAATCCATGCAACTCATTTTTCTGGGCTGGTAGATTTCAGATATCCAGGTGAACGGTCAGTCAGATGATATGTCAGCGAAGGAGAAGCTGCTCCTCTGGTCTCAGCGGATGGCGGAGGGTTACTCTGGTGTCCGCTGCGATAACTTCACCACTAGCTGGAGGGACGGAAAGCTCTTCAACGCTGTTATACACAAACACGAGTAAGTCCCAGTGTACCACATCTCAAGATCGGGGTTTGGCTTGTAAAATATAAAGTAGTAGTAGTCACCAGTGCATTGTCACAGAATTCATTCTTTTTTATTTAATTGTTTTGGAGTTTCCTGATATTTTCTTGAAATGTTTCTGATAGTTACTCAAAGTACAGCCTTCTTTTAGCAATGTTGGAATATAGAAATGTGTTGCCTGACTCAAGTTTGAGCTTCAGTCTTGATCAAACTTGTCCTAGGTGCCATGGAGTGAAATGTTCTGATCTGAATTCTGCACATATTTCTGTGGAGATAAACGCCCTGAGCACAGATGTGTCAAATCAGCGCTGTGCACACCACTGACAGTTTATTCTTGTGGTCTTCTAGAGTTTAATCAGACTTTGAAGTTTGACTATTTTAAACTAAATATAAAGGCATTATTAATGCATCGTAATGCACTTTACAATGAATTGCATGATTTCATGAATATTGTGATCACAGCTATATAATACATTACAATACTTTTTTATCTATTGTTTCACCTTTAGAAAATATAATGCATTACAACAAACAAACCTTTAAATATTATAATGCATTTAAACTTTGGTTGCAATTAATTATGAAAAAAGTCAACATGTAGCGGCTAGGGATAGTCTAAAATAGATTAATGTAATTTTAGTTTTTGGAGCTTGGTGACCCAAACTAATTTTATTGCATGGGGAAAGAGCAGCATGTAGACTATTTGATACGATCGAGACACAGGAGACGAGAGATCCAAGAGCAGTGTGTGTTTATTGGGTAATCCAAAAATCATAATCCAGTAAGCAAAGGTCAAAATCCAGGTAAGCAGCCAGAACATGAAACAAACAAGAAACTAGAACCGCAAGGGAACTCGAGGAAACTGGGTGAAGGAAAATAAGGACTCCATGACACAGAGAGAAAACAGACAGGTTTAAATAGACAGGGTAATGACGATGAAAGTAAAGACAGCTAAGTGCAATTATCAGGTGTGCAATTACCGTGATAAAGGGACAAGGCTTTGTGGGAAATGTAGTGCCTGCAGTGAGGTGCCTATGGGGAAGTGAGACCACTATTGGACACCCAGGGAAACACAGACCAGACACCGTGACACTATTAAAAACATGTTCTAGTGTGCTCCACATGGGTTTCGAACGATATGAGCATCAATTAAAATGACTAATACAGTTTTTTGTAAGTATGAAACAATCGTCTATCCAGGCCAAATGAAAGCAGTTTTTCTCTAATGAGGGTGTGTTCTGTAAGCAGACACAAGGACAAAAGAGAGCAGGAAGAAAATGAATGAGAAAATAGTTTTAGAAGAAATCTACAATGAAGGCTGAAAAGAGAAATACTGTACCGTGAGGTGTGGTGCCTGTCGGAGTGGAGACAGGCCTCCCCGCAGGGCAGCTTTTCTGAAATGTTGACATGTACCTGCAATGCTTGGGAACGCCCCACTGACCCTGACATGAAGGGAGAGGATTTGATGCTTTTGTCAGCCAGGAACACCCGTAGGATTTGTCAGCTCTGCCTCCTTTCAGAAATGAGCAAGAGGCTTTTACAGGCACCACCTGCATGACAGAAAACAGCACTGCAAGTACAGTTTGCTTTCTCTTTTGGAGCTCACTGGAAACCAATTTTGAGTAACTAATACCATGCAGAGTACGTAGATATTGATATTTGGAATTGCAAGAACTGTATACTGTCTTTGGAATTGCATTGCTTGGTAGCACATTTTGGGTGCCACGATGATGCTCAACATGAAGAGGCGTCTGTCCTTCAAGAAGCGTCGGGCCAGCTCCAGCAGCACTATGGCTTCTGCGAGTGACGTGGAGGACCGTGTGGTCATGCTGTGTGAAGATATTCCCTCCGAGGGTTCCCTGGACTCGGGCCAGGGCTCCCAGAGTCCAGGCGCTCGCTCCAGCGGAGACTCTCAGACAGGACACGGGCCGTACTGGAGCTCAGTGGGCTCTTTACGAGAGAGAGACCTGAGGCAGATCCATGGAGGCTTCAGGACGGACGATCAGAGCATGGTGGCAGACGCTCAATACCACGCTGGAGGATTTTATGCATTGCCTTCCAACACACATTTTACAGACATGCCTGGGTGCTTGCTTCTTTAACACACTTTAACACTTTTTATGGTCCAGAATCGAAAGGTTTCAATGTTTTAATCATTCGGTGTAAATCTGTATAGTTTGTTCGCTCTCTGTTGTTTGGAGCCGCTCCAATCTCTGGTTATTCGTGGCATGTGAGTTATGGCTCCATCCCTCAGGAAACAAATGTTTTTAGGATTTATGGAGCAGATGGTCACTTTAACTCTCTGAACTCTCTGAATTGTGTCCCCTAGTATCAAGCAACATTTATACTTATTATATTGCGCATTATACATTTTGTTTTGGTAACACTTTACAGTAAGGTTCCATTTGTTAACATTAACTATTTTAGTTGTGCAAACTAAAACTGAAAAATACTTCAGAATGCATTTATTAATCTTAGTTAATGTTCAACATTTAATAATACATTATTGCATTCAAAAGTTGTTTCTGTTAATGTTTCTTGAGGGACCAGAGGTAACATGAACTCTAACACGTATGATGGTATTGTTTAGTTAATGTTAGGCATGATGTCGTAAAGTGTTTGCATTTTTTATGCATTGGATTTTTTTGTTCAGTGATCCAGTGATTTCAACGTTTTACAGTATGCTGCATTTATTACACACTTTCTGAGGCTGATGGGTTTGTTTCTCTTGATTTCACCAGGCCCAGGTTTATTGACATGGGGAAGGTGTACCGCCAAACCAACCTGGAGAACCTGGAGCAGGCCTTTTCAGTGGCAGAGCGAGAGCTTGGGGTCACACGACTGCTTGACCCAGAGGGTAATGTTAAATCTGGCTATAAGCTGATTTTTAAGAAAGTTATTAGATATTAACACCTAATACTGGAGCTAAATTCAGATTAAATGTAACACAGTAGGTTGATCTTCCATTAAGTTTAAAATCCTTTGACATTTGAAAAGTGTCAAAAGTATGTGACCCCCTTTGACTTTTCATGAATATTACAGTGTTTATTATTCCTGGTATATCCATCCACATAATTTTATTTATGATTTATTCACTGGTGCAAGATTGCAGCAATTAGCAAAGAAAACAGCCAAACTAAACTAATCAATTCCTGATGGACCATTTTTTTAATCTTTTTTTTTCTACATTTACCTGTTTCATTTGGATATGCATCACAGTGGAGAAGAAAATACATTCACAGTTTCCCTTTCATGTTAATGAAATCTAAATTATTTTATTGAAATTTGATCTGATCTTCCATGAAGTTGCAGTAGACAAATGCAGTCTGATAAAACAAAGCATCTTTTCATCTCTTTATTGAACATGCTGAATGAAACAATCAACGCTTTTAAATCTACAATTCGTTTCATTGCAGATGTGGATGTGCCTCATCCTGATGAGAAGTCCATCATCACCTATGTGTCCTCCCTTTACGATGCTATCCCCCGTGTCCCAGATGTCCAGGACGGCGTCAAAGCCAATGTGAGTTTCACTCATCATTTCTAAATAACGACCCAGTTCCAGACGTAGGCTTTCAGCACATAGTCCAGTTAATATGCTGTCGAACCAAATCTAATAAAACTAATGAAGCATTTTTAAAAATGAGGTTTCTTAAGGTTGCCTGTGAAAATTCCCACACTTCTGCTGAGTAGTATCAGTGTCTCTCTGACATATGACAAGATGATCGTCATGTTCTCAGAAACACATTCCAGACCTCATGATTTGATTTGATTTGCACAGCACAAAAGAAGACGTTTTTATCAAAATGTTCTTCGTGCTGCTCTTTTCAATACAATTAGAGTGAATGGGGACCTTTACTGTTGCTCAGAGAAATTTCATGAGCATAATCCAAACAATCTGGAGTTTTGTGTGAAGACGAAAGGTTCCCCACACAGGTTTAGCTCATGCTGGTTATGCAAAATCATCAATAGAAAGATGCTTGTTTTGTAAGTGACTTTTGTGTATTCTGTGCTTCATACTTCTCTGCTCTATTAACAGTAGACAATGGATTATTTTTGCATGCAAAATTGAGCCCAAATTTCACTACTGTTACACTTTAAGACTATTGATCTCCTAAAATCGCACATGACTATATTCCAAGATGTCTCTTTAAAAAAGGCTCCAAAAAAGAGATTTTTGCAGTGATGAAGAACCATTTTTTGGTTGCTTAAGAAGACTCCTCTTCCACGTCCTTGTTTACACTTTTACGGAGGATAAAAGGTTAGGAATATGAACTTGACGAGGTAATAGATGTTGTGTGATCTGGATCTCAGCCATCTGACCTCATATAACAGTGTCCAGCTGCTGTTAGAGGCAGTTTATTTCATTCCTCCTTCACGCCATCAGCATCTATTATGAGAAGAGAATTAGATGATCTATGAGCTGTGTCACAAACCATCGATAAATAAGCCCCTGAATCAGCTATTGGTGTGCTTTGATTCGTCCCTCCCTTCATATGCTGTTATCAGACAAGGCTCTGATTGTTGACACCTAATTGAGTGAATGTGGTAAGTGGCAAAAGAGCTTTCCTGTTCCTCTCTGAATAGTTTTTGTGTGTTTTGTTCCCGGCTGCAGGAGCTGGAGCTGCGCTGGCAGGAGTATTATGAGCTGGTCACCGTTCTTCTCCAGTGGATCAGACATCATGTACTCATCTTTGAGGAGAGGAAGTTTCCCAGCAGCTATGAGGAGATCGAGGTGAGTCTGCTGTTGTGTGCTCTGGGTTGTTACTAGTAACTCTGTTTGTATTCAGTTATTGAATGCATTGCAGTATTCATTATCTGTCGTGCTGTGCTGTCTGTGAGTTGCACACTGTTTTTTGTGTTTTTTTTGTGTCCTTTAAAGGACCAGATAAGTTAGAGTTATAAGTTATTTGGAGAATGCCTAGAATGCTTGAGTTCTCACTATTTTAACCAGTAAACTCCATAATTGGCTACACCTAATTGGTTTGATGGTCAACAACTTGGTTATGCTGATTTAAATATTAGACCAGCACCAAATGAACACTATTATAACTAGCATATAATTTTTACTTTGTTTTAATTTATAGTTTTATTGCATTTAGTCTTATTACAAATTATATTTGTTATTTTTTTGCATGTATTTATTTATTTTTATTTGATTATTTAATAGTCATTTATTTTATGGGACATTTTATGGGACATTTTTATCTTGCGATTATGACTTTTTTTCTTCTAAGAAATGCGAGTTCATATCTTGCAATTCAGATTTTATAACTCAAAGTTGCGAGATAGAATTGCGTGATATAAACTGCTAAAGTGAGTTCTAAAGTCAAAATTGTGAGTTAAAATGTCAGAATTGCGAGTTATCTCTTTATTTATCTCTTTATTATGGAAACCCATTTCCACCACTAAATAAAAGATAAAACAAGTTAATTGCGACTTTTTATCTTGCAATTTTGACATATTTGTATTCGGAATTGCGAGTTTATAAAAAAGTTCACAATTGCGAGAAATAAACTTTGAGTTTACATCTCGCAAATCATTTACGCCTTAAAATACATATACAATACCGTAGATATATATATATATATATATATATATATCTTTGTTAATGTAAGTTAATAAAAATGCACCTGTTCATGTTAGCTCAGGTTCATTAAATAGTAAATAATAAATATGTGTCACACTTTTGTTTGAGCACCAATTCTCACTAACTAGCCGGTAACTATGGCTTTTGACTCAATTAAATTAATAGATACAAGTTTCAAAAGTGTTATTGTTATTTCATGTTAACTAACCTAGTTAAGTTTATTATAAAGTGTTACAGACAGTTATTTTCAGTTTTTAAGTTTTAGTTTTTTTATCTTAGTACTTTGGCTAAAATAAAATAGGTTACAAGATTTTTTTTCTTTTGTATTTTACATATTTAAATTAATGAAGGTCTTGTTTCAGTTGATGATGATAACCCTGTTACTCCCAAGTTATTACACTGCATTATATATCTGTGTGTTTATTTATTAATTTGCTTGTGTGGTTATATTGCAGATTCTGTGGCGTCAGTTTCTGAAATTTAAAGAAACAGAGCTTCCCGCAAAACAGTCGGACAAGAGCCGCTCCAAACACCTCTACCAGTCCTTTGAGGTTTGTACACATGATCAGAATACACTCTATTGTGTTGCATTCACGAGATGTGAAAGTCATTTCAGTTTTTGAATCTGTACAATGATATGTTTCCTCTGCTTTAACATGATTTTCCACCATTTCCTCACAGAGCGCAGTCCACGCTGGTCAGGTCAAGGTTCCTCCAGGTTATCATCCCACTGAGGTGGAGAAGGAATGGGGTCGTCTACAGGTGTCTATTCTGGAGAGGGAGAGACTGCTCCGGATAGAGTTTGAGAGGTTAGGAAGATGTCTCAAACACAGATTTGTCTTAGGGGCTTTAAACTGGCGAAGACTTACATTACATCAGCCGTTATGACACAATGAAGGCCATTCTAGACTAATGAGAGCTGCATGAGAATAATGCGGCCTCTAAATGCATCACTTTAGCACTTAAAATGCATACATTTTATTGCATTTAATGCAATTACCAATAAGTGGTATCCATAAACAGAGCTTCTCTCTTCATTTTTGCTTAGTGACTTGTAATCAGCTGATGTTTTGGTGATTTTTAGTTTGTCGTAGAATATACGAACATGTTAAAACACTGACTGTGTGTATGTTTTTCATCACTTGGTTTAATCATTTAAATCTGCCGTAACCACAAACTATGTTTACTGTTCAAAATTCAGCAATACTCTACTGAATAATCGCCTGTATGAACTAAATTATAGCTGTTTTGATGCAGGAAAAACCTTGAACTGTTTGTCAGGGCTTGAGTTTTTCACAATCAAGGAGAATGGAGAAAAGAATCTGTGTTTCTGTTTTCGTTATAAAACATTAAACAATTTTGGTTTTGCTTAGTGTGATTATCATAGTTTTAATGGATCCAAATTCTGGGGTTTTAACCTTCCTAGTTATATAGAGACTGATGAATGTGTATTCGACGCATGAGTGATTTCCAAACAAAAGTATTGATTGTTCTCTTCAGTTTCTGTGAAGCAGTGTAGCAAGTTTACTGATTTCAGTGTCGATGAGACCCATAAAAGAATGCTGCGATTCAATGAAATGAAATAGTCCTGGATGTCCGTCATCTTGAAGGAGAGGGAGTATCATCCGCACCAGGACACGTCCCCTGTCTCAACACAATGCTGCTTCTCGCTGGACGAGAGTAATATGCAGCACACAGTTTCTTCATGGGCCGTGGAATGGCTGAACAAGCACCACAACAACTTCATCCTGGCTGTGGTTTGGTCTGTGCGAGTCCCATGACAGGATTATGACAGGAATAACATGCTTTTTATGCATTTTGGGGAGAGTCTTGCATTCTGTTGGACTGTAGAAAATGGCATTTGTGACAGACCTGTTTCGTTTTGAGTATTTGCTTCGTGGTGGAAAACTGTGAGTTTCTTCTTTGTTTTGTTGTTTTTTTCAATAACTTGTAACCAGCTCACGTCAATTCCCCATCATATTTTTCACATTTGTTTTATTTTAGTTTCAAAGTTTTACTGTTCTTGAAAATCCTGTCTCTTCATTTTTATTATTATTGAAAAATCTTCCAGTCGTTTGTGAAATAGTCTCGCGTACATCAGACCTGATCGGCGAAATGTCTGGTGCTCATAGCAGCTTATTTGAAAAAAAAATGTAATCGAATTGTCCTTTTGCAGGTTAGAGCGTCTCCAGCAGATCGCCAGTAAAGTACAGACTGAATCAGGCATGTGTGAGGAACAGATCAACCAGACTGAGTCTCTGCTGCAGACGGTGAGATCAGACATCCTCACAACACACTCTTATAGTTACTGTTCAGTCAAACGTGACCCTGGAGCACAGAAGCAGTCATAAGTAGCACAGGCATATTTGTAGCAATAACCAACGATACATTGTATAAGTCAAAATGTTCAATTTATTCATGCAGTATGATATGCATTGCTAAGAACTTCATTTGGGATTATTTAGATTTTTTTTTGTTTCAAATAGTTGTATATCAGTCAAATACTGTTCTATCATAACAAACCATACATCAGTGGAAAGCTTTTTATTATATACTGTATATAAAAAAAGACCCTTATGACTGATTTTTTTTTGGTCCAGGGACACAAATGTGAGTTGCTGTATAAACTTTGACTTTTGCTGCAGGATATCCGTCTCCTGAGTGCTGGGAAACCAGCGCAGCACACGGCTGAGGTGGAGAGGGATCTGGACAAAGCTGACGGTATGATCCGGCTCCTCTTCAACGACGTTCAGCTGCTCAAAGACGGCCGCCACCTGCAGGCAGAGCAGATGTATCGCAGGTGAGTCCATTTAGTGGAAAACCTTCTTCCAGAAGACTTCAGTGCATTAACTCTTTCCCTACCAAACACTGAATTTTCCGTGTTTCTGCGTTTTCACTGTTATACACTCGGGGGCGCTATTATGCATCTCCTGAATGAGTCTAGAAAGTGCCGATCAAAAACACAGGCGTGGGGGCACAGAAACGAGCGATCTCATATGTAAGCATATGCATATGAAAAATAATGCTATCATCAAAAATAAATAACATATAAATGAAAACAGCCTAAAGTTATCGTGTGAAATGTCGATCCAGGAAGTGGTAAAGGCCTAGGAGTGCTGATGGAAACCATCCACTGCTTTTTAATTAAACTTACCAACAGTCAAGTGTTGATGTATTGCACGTTCAGATATTTCTACAAAAAATATATATATTCTGGGGGTCATGAAATTTTAATGAAAATCGTCAAAAAAGCAAAAACTTTTTTTCCAAAACGCTGGTGGGGAAGGGTTAAAAAGGGATATTTCTTTCCCTTTTGGACCAATGAGTAATTTTATTTAATGAAACTACTCTGTAATCTGTTACAAATAATGTAAGCAAACTGAATGACAGTGGTTTTCCTTCCTCAGGGTGTACCGCTTACACGAGCGCTTGGTGAACCTGCGCAGCGACTACAACCTGAGGCTCAAGCCCAGCGTCAGCACTGCCTCTCACGTCTCCATCACACAGATTTCCCAGAAGTCTGTGCAGCGTGCACGGCCCGAGCTGGATGAGGTCACCCTGCGTTACGCGCAGGACCTGTTATCCTGGGTGGAGGAGAACCAGCGGCGGATCGATGTGGGCGAGTGGGGCATCGATCTTCCCTCTGTGGAGTCTCAGCTGGGCAGCCACAGAGGACTTCACCAAACCATCGAGGACTTCAGGGCTAAGATCGAGCGCGCACGAACAGATGAGGTACTTTAACTGTTTACTTTTTTTTCATCCATGATTTTTTACTTACCATATAACTAATTATAGTAATTAAAATATTCTAGTTAAAAATTACTGTGAATGAATAATTAAAAGTAATTTACAAATTAATAATTATTAACAAATCAATTAATTAACAAACTCTACCTTCACACATACTGTAGAGTGATGTAAAGCAGTATGTACAACTATTTTGCAAATCTCAACTGCTGAATTGTTTATACTGTCACAAAATAGAAAGTCTTATCACATAGCTCTATATTTAAAGTTGAATAAATAAACATTTCACCAACAGACATACAGTGAATTCAAGCAAAGCAATATATAAAACATTGCAAATTTTAACAACTTTTTTATATTGTGGCAAAATAGACTGATAACTATAAAGATAAATATAGCTGTATTAGCAGTGTTATCAGTGGACAGTACGGTTCTGTTTATTATTGTTGTTGTCTGCCACTTTAAATACTCAAGCTCGTTAAAGCAGAATGGATTCTGATTGGCTGTCAAAGTCTTTATTGTTCATCAGCTGAAAAAAAACACCCTCATATTCCACTCATATCATTCATTCATCTTTCTTGTTATCTTTATAGTTGTGGTGTGGATTATGCTGTTCTTATTGAATTAGAACAATTATACAAACTTTATAGTATTAGTCGTTGGTGCGAGCAGCCCTTAAGGCAGAACGAAAAAGGCTCAATACAAAAATAAATGTGATTTTAATAAAAACCTGAGCTTTCTTCCTCTTTGTGTGTTTCAGAGCCAGCTCTCGCCTGCAAGTAAAGGCACATACAGAGACTATCTGGGCAAACTGGATCTGCAGTACAACAGACTGCTGGTGAGTGCTTTAACCAGTGACTGTTAAAAACCACTAGGCCTTGCAGAGTGTCAGCACACATCTCTCTTCTTCTCTAGAACTCGTCCAAGTCCCGTCTGAGAAACCTTGACCAGCTGTATAACTTCGTCAGCGCCGCCACCAAGGAACTGATGTGGCTCAAAGACAAAGAGGAAGAGGAGATCAACTACGACTGGAGCGAGCGCAACAACAACATGGCTGCGAAGAAAGAAAACTACTCTGTAAGTGCAGAGCTCTGTTTAGGGCTGGAGGGTTGTCTGTTGCTCATTGTAGTTTAATCAGGTGTAAATGGAGAATACTGACAGTTTGGATTGATCTTCATGGTTTAATTCATTCCTCAGGGACTCATGCGAGAACTGGAACTTAGAGAGAAGAAAATCAACGACATCCAGGCCACTGGAGACAGACTGATCAAAGACGGACATCCGGGCAAGAAGACTGTCGAGGTACGGAGTCAACCGTCCCTGTTTTTAAAAGAAGACATGGTTAATCTTTACAATGCATTACAAAGAGTTATCAAAAGCTATAGTGGATTATTATAATTATTCATTATGTGCATTGTGATACATTATATCTTAAATTTAAAATGCACAGCGTATCGTTGAATTAATAAGTGTTATAAAGTATTATCTGTGCTTATAATTATTAATGAGATCATGCAATGCATTACAATGAGGCATAAAGAATGCATTAAAACTACTTTTATAATGCATTATGCATAAAGGCATTACCAAAGACTCCTCTGCTTACCAAGGCTGCATTTATTTAGAGTAAATGATTATTAAAGTACAGTAATATTGTGATATAGTATTACAGTTTACAATAACTGTTTTCTATGTGAGTATCTTTTAAAGTGTAATGTATTTCTGTGATGCACAGCTGAATTTTCAGCATCATTCCTCCAGTCTTCAGTGTCACATGGTCTTCAGAGATCAATCTGATATGCTGATTTGCTGCTCTAGAAACCGCTCTGATCAGTAAGGGTTAAGTGTGTGTTGTGTTGATCTGCAGGAGTTCAGCGCAGCTCTGCAGACGCAGTGGAGCTGGATCCTCCAGGTGTGCTGTTGCATTGAAACTCATCTCAGAGAAAACACTGCATACTTCCAGGTACAGCATCAGTATCATCTAACCATGTGCAATTCTTTGTTGGTCAACCATGTATGAGCATTATTCTTCTCTTTCTCCTCCCGTAGTTCTTTGCTGATGTGAGAGATGCTGAGCAGAGGATGAAGAAGATGCAGGAGACCATGAAGAAGAAGTACACGTGTGACCGCAGCACCACTGCCACTCGTCTGGAGGATCTACTGCAGGACGCTGTCGTGAGTTTGCTTTCCACTGTCAGCAGATGGCTCTCAAAAACTAAACTTTAATGCTAGTGTTTGTTTAGTGTTTAAAAAGTCATATTAATAGGAAGCTGTAAGCTAGCTAAGTGAGTTTGACCACAGGAGGAAAGAGAGCAGCTGAACGAGTTCAAGTCTGACATCGCTGGCCTGAGCAACAGAGCCAAGTCCATCGTCCAGCTGAAGCCACGGGACCCCACCAGCCCCTCCAGAGGAAAGCTGCCCATCCAAGCTGTGTGTGACTTCAAACAGATGGAGGTAGGGACTCGCTGACACCGGTCACACACGCTCACAGAGTGCTTGTGCTGCACGCTTGACCTCTGCTTCTGCTGACAGATCACCATGCACAAGGGCGAAGAGTGCGCGCTCATCAGTAACTCACAGCCCTTCAGGTGGAAGGTCCTGAACCGCTCGGGGAACGAGGCCCTGGTGCCCTCCATCTGCTTCCTCGTGCCCCCCGTCAACAAGGAGGCTGTGGAGAGCGTGTCCAGGTGCGTTATACACACTACACTGGGAAACACTGTTTTCTGGACAACTTTAGTGCTTCCTGTCCACCAGCGTTATTTTACTGTCATTGATGTACTAGTATAGGTTTTCAGAAGAAATATGAATTTCTTTTTTTAAAGTTTAATCATTTTGTCGTGTGTTTTTGTAGTCGTTATTTATTTATTTTGTTTGTTTCATTGATATGCTATCATATTATTTTGATATCTATTTTCTGTTTTCACGTTTGAGTTGTTTTGTTTTGTGTTTTTTACCTTTTTATTAACGTATTTTCCGGGCTATAAGTCACACTTTTTTTCATAGTTTGGCTGGTCCTTTGACTTATACTCAGGTGCGACTTATAGTCTGAAAAATACGGTAGTGTTTTTAAACATGCATATTTATAGTATTCATTAATTATTATTACGTTTTAGTTTATATAATTTTATTTATATTTTGAATTTCAGCTAAAAAAAGAAACAAAAATGAGAAATGTTGCTTCGGCAACTAGCTGAAATAAAAATGATTATAAGATACTACTATATTTTTGTATTATATTATATTTTCATTCGTTTTTTTATTTATTATTTTCTTGAGGGGTGGGGGTCAGTATGTTGTATGCTGTCTTTAGTTATTTTTATTAGGGTTTTTTTGTGCATTTTTCAACAGTATGTGTACTGTTGTTATGAGAATTTACTGCATCAGTGGTAGCTATTTTAATACAAGTAAAAAAAAATAAAAAAAGTGAAACGTCTTGGCAACTAGCTGAGTTTTTTTCTTTGTTCAGATTTCTCTTTCTTAGAACACAGTATGAGCTGAAGCAGACTGTAATGTTTAGACGTGATGTTGTGTGGTTGTTTCTGTCAGTCTGGACGCCGGTCACCAGCAGACTCTGGCTCTGTGGCAGAAGCTTCACGCTGACCTCAGGAGTCTGCTGTCCTGGCAATACCTGATGAAAGACATCCATCTCATCCGCTCCTGGAACATCACCACGGTCTGTTCTACACCTCACTCATGACACTGTGTTATAGTCATTACCTTAGGATTTAGCAAAATTGACTGATGAAATGTATTTGCTACTGAAAGAGATCAGTGCATATATGCTTTGAGACTTATATGCACTGTCTGGTTATTTCTTTCTAAAAGAAAATAACACCCGTTCTACTAAACAACATGGGATTTTACCTCTAATTGAGTAACTTGATTGTAAGGTCACAGTTATATTTAGGAAACAGGCGGTAAACAAGGAAAATTGCTTTATTGAATAACAGGATTTCCAAGGGCTCTTCTAAATGAATTAAAGAGTAGACGTGATAGTTTTGCAACAGATTTCAGAGGAGAGATGAGATCAAGACTATTAAATAGGCCTGTTATTGTAAATTTGACATTGCAATAATTAAATACAGTCCTTTCTGGAAAGATTGATTTGTAATGTTTATGTTTCAGTTCAAGACGATGAAGTCAGACGAGTACCAGCTGATGCTGAGGAACCTGCAGCTGCACTATCAGGACTTCCTCAAAGACTCCCAGGACTCCAGGCTCTTCGACTCCAGTGATAACCTGCAGGTGGAGAGGGACTACAAGGAGGCCGTACAGCATTACGACAGCCTGCTGCGCTCCCTGGAGAAAGGTACAGACACCAAGCCCTGACAGAGCCCTGTGTGCATTACACTGAAACACGAGGATGTTGTGTAACTGTTGAATTCACGTTTCAGGAGCAGCCGTCAGAGCGCAGGGTGAGTCTGTAATGGACAGCTCTTGACGTTTTTTGCTTCCTGTGCTTTAGCTAACGGCACATCTCTACAGAGTGTGCATGTACTGAAACACTCAACAGAGTAAACCCACAGCCTGGTCAAACGATGGAGCCCTGAAACTGTAAACAGAGTATAGTTTGCTTTTAGATGACGTCCAATCGGAAAAATCCATCGAAACATGACAGGGTTATTATAGTTAACTAAAACAAAACTGAAGAAGATGCATCATTGTAGTGCTTGTTAATGCAGTAAAACATATTTTACTGGTTTGAGCTGTAAGAGTTCTTAATATATGCCTTATTTAATTCATGCACGTTTAATGAATTATTTTATTTTTTTTGGTTTTGGGATGAAATGTGAGCCACTAACACAGATGGAATGTGTGTGAAGTGACGAAGTGTCATGAAAGATAAACTGTTGTTTGTCTTTAGTGTTGATGGAAAAGCATAATAACAACTCTTTTCTCTTCGCAGGTGAGCAGGATGAATCCATATGCAAGACGTACATCACCCAAACCAAAAACCTGCGGCTGCAGATCGAAGACTGTGAGTCTCGTACGGTGGCTCGTATCCGGCAACCTGTGGACAAAGATCCGCTCCGAGACTGCATTCAGAAGACTGCTGATCAGAGAGTACGACACACCACTCTTCTTCTTCATATTTTATCATAATAAACTCTTCTTCGTCATATTGTATCCAGTTAAAAAGTATTGGGCAACTGATGTATGTGTATACAAATTCAAATCATATTTGTGACTCATAAATGGGGGAATTTCAACAAACACATCCCCAAAATAGCAATATATGTCCATTAAGATTTTTTGCTTTGTGATGTTATTTTTGTGAGATTTAAGCACGTTTCCCTGAGATATCCTTCTTATTGTAATGGATCCATTTCCTTATTTTGTTTCTCATTTCTTAATTATTGGGATAGTCATGAAATGCTTATTACTGCAATACAACCTAAATTAAAGGCAGAAAACAAATACTAAAACAATACGAGATATAAATGAAACTGAGTGGTGAGATTTTAACCTGTCGTTCTATTACAATGTGTGCTTAATTGTCCTGAAAATAATATCATAATATCAAAAACAAAAAAGATACTAAGAAAATCTCTAAGATATAATCAGTGTTATTTTAGTGTTTTTGAGATACTATTGTAGTCTGTATTCATATTTTGGATCAGTTTTTACTCTTCAAGTTAAAATTGTGGTGATTTTGTTGTGTTTGTCACTGTTTGTATAGAGAGAGAGATTTTAGACGTTTTTATTTCAGTTTTCATTTTAGTTTTTTTTTTTACATCAACTTAGACTAAAAAATGAAAGGTGTTGCTTCAAAATAAGGGAATATATATTTTGATATTATAAATCAATATATTTAATTTTTATCAGTTAACATTTATTTTATTTCAAGCCACAATTTTATGTTTAATTGTTTTAATTAACTGTACCTTGAGTAAAATTTTGTATTTAGATTATTATGTGAATTATGACTCAGACCATGTTTCTTTGTCATATTTAACCAAATGAGTCATTGTGCTTTGTCTCTGGCTCAAACAGAAAGTGCACATGGAGCTGGACGGCATTAAGAAGAGCCTGGAGCGAGTGTCTCAGAAAGCTGAGGAGGTGCTGTCCTCTCCGCAGCAGTCCAGCTCTCCAGTCCTGCGCTCAGAGCTGGACATCACCCTGAAGAAGATGGACCAAACCTACAACCTGTCCTCGGTCTACCTGGAGAAGTGAGGGGCGCTCTCACCTGTCTAGTGTCTGTGTTTGCACTGCATACCTACTGCTGCTTGTCCTTCATCTTTTGTCTCTTGTTCATTTGTACAGTAATCTTAAGCATAAGATTAGATTAAGGCAATTGTTTTTTTTTCCGTAGACTTAAGACAATAGAAATCGTGATCCGGAACACACAAGGGGCAGAAGATGTGGTGAAGAAATATGAGAATCGTCTGCGTGAGGTTCACACGGTCCCTACAAACGTCCAGGAGGTGGAGAACTACTGCTCTGAGCTCAAGGTAATATTCACTCTTCATGTACTGCTTGATGCTTTGTCTTGTGTAACACCAGGTGAATCTTCTAGCACTTTATAACATGTACAAAGATGTGGGTCAGTGTTCTTACAATGTAGTTACATCAAAACTGGGCTTCAGTAACTTGTTGACTTGTGTTTAGCGGATGCGTTCGGAGGCAGACACCCAGCGGCCCGTGTTTGATGACATGGAGAGTGAGCTGGCCAGGGCCACGGCGGTCAGCCAGCGCATGCTTCAGGTTCACAGCGAGCGGGACGCTGAGCTGGATCACTACCAGCAGCTCCTGGGCAGCCTTCAGGACCGCTGGCGTGCCGTCTTCGCTCAGATCGACCTGCGGCAGCGCGAGCTCGAGCAGCTGGGCCGGCAGCTGGGCTACTACAGAGAGAGCTACGACTGGCTCATCCACTGGATCGCAGACGCCAAACAGCGGCAGGAGAAGATCCAGGATGGGCCTATAATCGACAGCAAGACGCTCCAAGAGCAGCTGGCACAGGAGAAGGTACTGAATGACACAAGCTTTCTCCACAGAGGTTTACAAACCGTGGGTTAACTGCTAGTGACAGATAGATTAAACAATGGGTTAAGCAATAGCTCACAATATTTTTACGAATTTTTAGTGATAATCTAAATTGCCTGTCCGAAGGTGAACAGTGTGAATGCTGTGAGTTACACCCAACACTCACTTGCTAACTTTACGTCATTCAGTTATCAATGTCCAAGTGAAACTGAAAATAACAAGAACCAGTGACATCAAATGTAATAAATAAAGTATTCTTTTTATAGTACGTGCAGTGGCTTTACTCACATCTTAGATGCCCTCCCCGAAGAGCGAGATTGGGCTCCTCCCACCAGCAGTGATGTCATTAATGAAAATTATGCAACCGGCTTCAATTATTCAATTCAAGTTTATTTGTATAGCGCTTTTTACGATACAAATCATTACAAAGCAACTTTACGTTTCTACAATATTTAGTAGTAGCTTATAAGTGGTGACTGTCAGTTTATGTGCATATGACAGGATTTTTCTGAAAAATTAATACCAGACGTAGTCAGCCAGACGATGAACATTATTAACAGCAGTTATTATATGATGCAGTCACACTTGTAGCAATATTTGTTAGTTCTGTTTGTTGATTCAGGGTTAGCATCATCTGGGGTCCTCTGAGGGTCAGCATCATCTCTTCTCAGGTGTTCTGGATCCAGACTGGAGCTTGTGTAAATCCTAGTTACCACGGGATGAAGATCCAGCAGAAACAGAGAAACAAATAGAGACATCATTAGCATAGCTGCTGTTCCAACAGAGTAAAATTAATTAGTTTAACCCAAGCTAAAGAATAAGAATGCACATTTGATCAGATGCAGCTACACTCACAATTTAAGAGATACATTATTCGTATGCTTGGCGAAAGAGATGTGTTTTTAATCTAGATTTAAACCGAGAGAGTGTGTCTGAACCCCGAACATTATCAGGAAGGCTATTCCAGAGTTTGGGAGCCAAATGTGAAAAAGCTCTACCTCCTTTAGTGGACTTTGCTATCCTAGGAACTACCAAAAGTCGAGCGTTTTGTGACCTTAGGGAGCGTGATGGGTTGTAACGTGGTATAAGGCTAGTTAGGTACGCAGGAGCTAAACCATTTAGGGCCTTATAGGTAAGTAATGATAATTTGTAACTGATACAGAACGTAATAGGTAGCCAGTGCAGAGACTGTAAAATTGGGGTAATATGATCATATTTTCTTGACCTGGTAAGGACTCTAGCTGCTGCATTTTGGACTACCTGTAGCTTGTTTATTGAAGAAGCAGGACAACTACCAAGAAGTGCATTACAATAGTCCAGTCTAGAGGTCATGAATGCATGAACTAGCTTTTCTGCATCAGAAACAGATAACATGTTTCATAGCTTGGCAATGTTTCTAAGATGGAAGAATGCAGTTTTTGTATACAGTATATGCTACATTTTCAGAAAAATTACTTTCTATACATACACGTATAACAACTTTTGCAATTAACTTATTTATTATTTTTATTTACTGCCATCCTTTGCGCTCTGCAGGACTGTAGCTTTAATATGGATGTTGCGAGAGCAGGCATTCTCAATACTTAGGCCCAATCCCAATTCTACCCCTTAGCCCTTCCCCCTGTCTCGATTCTCTTTTGGTTGGAGGGGTAGGGGAAGGGGAAGGGCCAGATAACCCTTCAAACGAAGATTTTACGGGACCACACTTCAAGCGATGGGGTATTAATTATCTCGGAAACATGGCAGCTACAGCAAACAAAAAGACACATAAATGTAAGCTTTTTTGGCATAAATAAAGATTTCAACGAAAAGTAATCATTTGTTTTATGTTACATTCAATTGTGAGTTCATATTAACGGTCATGTTACTCAAAGACATGTTAGCAAAATATCGCTAATATTTGCCAACGTCATATGATTACAGACTGCATGATACACATTATATGTCTGATCAGGGAGATAACTGCCATAGACTAATCCCCCAATAATTAGAAATAGCTAAACCATTTTCTCAAATATTGCCTATTCGAGAGAGAAAGAGAGAGAGAGAGAGAAATGGAAGTTGCGTGTATTCGCGTCTGCGTTTATCTTTTTAGAGTAAGTTTTCTTAAAAACAGCGATTTTATCCTCTCATCGCTGGAAAATATAATGTAGCGATTCAGTATTTAAACTGTATTTAATAAAAGTCATGGGGCAGCGTTGACAAGTTTATTTTCTCCTGGATGTGTGAGTTGCGTGATTTCTTATATGTGTGTGTGTGTGTGAGTAAACAGCTCATTAATACAGAACGATAATTAAAGGCTCTAATGCACACCAGTATATGTCTGTATTGAAAGAGTTAGACGACGTATGATGGTGTGTGACATCATGGTAGTGGTGTCTCAATCCTTAGGGGAATATTTTCTCCCCTACCCCTTGACACTCTGTTTCAAGGGACAAGGGGAAGGGGTAGGCGGAGGGGTAGGGGAAGGGGTATAACATAGAATTGCGATTGGGCCTTAGAGCTAGACCGGACAATCTTCTTTCTTGTGACATTGTGCTCCGGAGAAATGTCTTGATCATTTTCAATTTCGAGAACGAAGGATTAATTGCATGACAAGATCTGGTGACAAGTCGTCAGTGAGCCGCTAAAGCTTTTGCCATTGAAACAGGTCATTGTCAGAGAAGCGCAGCAGCGGACCAGGGCACAAAACACAAATGTATTTCACTTAAATCATTTACAGATTAACAAAATGAAAGGGGAAAAAAATGTGCTGAGATTCTATTCATTGTACCACGATTTAAAGTTCATGAAAAAGAATTTTGCAAAAGCTTTACAGTTTTCTTTTCTTTTTATTCTTCTTCTTATTATTATTCAGAGGCTTTACAGTGATGATTGATATCTTGCTTGTATGACTAGCCAGCGTTGGTATGTGATTAAATTACTAGTAACAGTTGGGAAAACAGTGCAGAGATCACGCACACACAATGTTTTTGATACCTTGACATCGCAGCCTGTTCATTATCAAAATAAAATACATAAAAAGAAACATATACAAGTTACAATGCTCAATTTAAATAGTCCTTTGTTGTGTTCAGAGTGAACAGCGCCTCACTGTGCTGTGATAGCTTTTGAGATGGATGTAGAAGGAGTTAAGTGTAAAAACTGTACAAAATAAATACGTCACAAATATGGAAATACTTAAAATCGGGGAATACATAAAGAAATTCTTCTTCTTAAAAAGGGAAACAGATACAGGAAGTGCTCGTTATACCAAGTTTAAGGCATTGTTTAAATACGTACTAGCTAGAAAGGGAAGGAATAAAGAAAGATAATGTTTTTTATTTTTTATTTTTTTTTATTTATTTAAGATGAAGTCAAATTAGCATCGAAATAGATGAATTTTCAGCTATTGCTTACAAGACAAACACAAAGTTTAAGTAAAAAATGCTAACCATGTTTTCTACTCAAACCGGTTTCAGAACGGTATTAACATTAACACAGAAACAGTAAAATATAGTTGTATCTATGAAACAGCATCTCCACAACATGGCACCGGCGACCAGTGTTGGGGAGTAACTAGTTACATGTAACGGCGTTACGTAATTTAATTACTAAATTAATGTAACTGTAATCAGTTACTAAGAAAAAATGAGTAATTAAATTACAGTTACTTTTGAAAATTTTAACGATTACAAAGGGGATTACATTTGAATATTTACACATCCTCATACAGCTTATTTCTTTCCCAAATTGCACTAAGAAATATGGCCCATAATCTCCGCGACGCGGAAAACACAGTCTGGTTCGTAGAATCCAGTCATAAAAATGGAATTCAGCCTAACGCGGACGGAATATGTCACATTTTGGAAGGATAAATCAAAACTAGGTCAGTACACTTGACTCAAAACGCGATATGAGAGTGTCTGTGAATATTAAGCCGCAAAATGACAATCTATGAATCCAGCACTTTCTGCGTGTCTGTGGAAACCTGGCGCTGACTGGCCATCAGGAGAACCGGGACAATTCCCCGTGGCCTGGCAGATTTGGCCCGCTATTTTAATATTGTTATTGTATAATTGCACGCAGAATGTACTAAAGCGATTATTTCCGAATCCGCCATTCATAATTAAATCTCTAATAAATCATGGATCTGTTAGTCGTGACTGGAAATGGTTGGGCGCGCGCGCTCTCCGTGCCTCCGCTGAACGGTTTGGATCAGACTTCAAGTAATCAATACGAGAGAGACAGAGAATAGAGTGGACTGTGGAAGCGCACAGCTGGAGCAGAGAAGCGACACTTCTGTTCAGGGTTTCACTCACATTTCACTGCTGGTTATATATACTATATATAATTTTGTATGTGATGAATAAAAATCTTGAATCTTGAAGTGCAGGTCAGTTTTATCTGTAAATATGCTATTGTAGTTTTGACTTTGTTTACTTAGTCAAGCAGCAGCAGCACATTGCTCACACTCACTCAAAATACTGTATAAAACGACATCATTAATATCTATTGTAATGTTACAGTAGTAATTTAGCAGACGAATGATCATATTTTATCATAGGTTTAGGGGGAGCTAATGCAGACAAAAAAACAACCCTTAGGAAAATATATGTAGCCTATAGTATGGCACTAACCATAGTTTAGTGAAAAAAATATAGAAATGTCCGCAACACTGCTTCTAACTCCCATGTTTAGCAGTGTTGCGGACATTATTAATTTTTCACTTCAGTAGTTTCTTTTGTCCTGCACCTGCCAGAAGGTGGGATGTGCACACAATTACTTATTTAACACTAACCGCGGAGTTTAACCATGGAATTTGTAGTAAAAATAAATAAAGTGGTAATTAATTTGCCAAAAAACAAAAATGCACTTACAACATGGTAAAAGTCAAATAAAAATCTTCAGTATTAAAGTCATGAGAGGATGGATGGATAATAGAAGTGAAGGTGCAGTTCAGGAGAGAACTCTAAATTATATTGCATGTCCCCAACCTAAGGATTTAAATCTTTTTCATGACAGGTCCATACACAAAATAGGGTTGTCCATGTTTCAGAATGTGTTGTGGGTGTATGAGTGTGAGATTTCCCAGCCTAATTTTTGAACACAAACATAATCTCTAGAACTGCTGTGTGTCCCTTCATGAGCATTTTACTTACTTTGAGAAACTATCATCATACAAAGAGACAGCAGTGTTTCAAAAAGACACCAACGTTTCAGGAGTTTAGTACAGAAAATAGGACACATGCTTATTAGATAACCGTGTATGAGTTGATGTATATGCTTGTATTTTTTTATTAACAATTTTTTCCCCAAACCATTGTTAGAGTACAGTGTTTCCTGTATGCAAAGATTTGGTTTCAAAAACAGTATCTATAAACTATTTTTTTAGATTTTAAATCTGCATTGAACTTCAGATCAATCTCAAAGTAAAATGCAGTACTAAAGTGATTGTGTGGTGGATGTGTTCAAATGTGATCATCTTAATTCAGGTGATGAAGGATGGTGAAAGTCTGACAGTCTTGAGCACTACTTAAACCTGCATGGTGTAAATGTTTGAAAATGATTTACAGTTGCCAAAAAACATTCATTAGAAATTTAAAAAAGTAATCAAAAAGTACTCAAAAGTAATTAGTTACATTACTTTATTAAAGTAATTTAAGAAGTTACACTACTATTACATTTTAAATAGGGTAACTTGTAATCTGTAACCTATTACATTTCCAAAGTAATCTTCCCAACATTGCCGGCGACAACAGAGAGAATAAAGGTTACGCCTTCTTTCTTTTTGCGTAAACATTTGAGTGGTGTTATGCAAATCTTCCCAAACAGTGACGTAGACATATGGGGGTGTGTTTAAACAAGCCGTTTTAGGATGGTGTGTTTGACTAAACTTTTATAAAGAATATTTCTTTAGGTTTAAAACTTTGAGTCTTTGCAACTTCAAATAAAGCTACAAATTAATATATTGTGCGCGCATATATATATATATATATATATATATATATATATATATATTTATATGTATGTATATATATATATTTGTCTTAGTGGGTAGTATTTTATAAATTAAAGTTTAAGCTGTGTGAAATATGGAACAAGACCAATCTCAGAAGAGAAGCCTCTGGAATATTAATTTATGTGCATTAGTTGTCTGACATACATTGAAATGAGATTCTTTTTGTTAACCTGCAGATTTTTTTTCACAGAAACTGCTTGAAGAGATTGAGAAAAACAAAGAGAAAGTGGATGAGTGCCAGAAATACGCCAAAGCGTACATCGATACCATTAAGGTGAGAGAGAGTTCTAATAGAGAGTGTATTTAAATGTATTTATTTACCTACAATTTGTGGATGGAGTGCTACAATCTTATTTATTTATTTTATTTATTTCCCCAGGACTATGAATTGCAATTGGTTGCCTACAAAGCTCAGGTCGAACCTCTGACTTCTCCTTTGAAGAAAACCAAGATGGAGTCTGCCTCTGATAACATCATTCAAGAGGTTTGAAAGAGCTCAGATCATTCACTTCTTATACATTTGCATTACTGTATTTGACTGCTGCATAAGTAACTATGGTGTTTATTATTTTCAGTAAGCACTTATGTTATCCTACAAACTTTAATTGAAATATTTTAATTGTAATTTTTCAATATGCTTTGTCTCTTCTATAGTATGTCACTCTGAGAACTCGCTATAGTGAATTGATGACGCTGACCAGTCAATACATCAAGTTCATCACAGACAGTCAGCGGCGCATCGAGGACGAGGAGGTGCGTGACATCAGGGGACCCTGTTCATACCAAACTAACCCAACACCTAACATTAACCAACCCTACCAACCACTCATCAGAAAAAAAACATCTAGATATAATTAATGTATGGTGGACTCGACATTTCTTCTATGTCATTTTGGGCCCAAATACAACTATTTTCAATAGTATTCTACTTCAAATGTTTCAGAAATATGTGACGGGTAGAACACATTTGAATAAATCATGTTCTAATTATGTCTTGCTTAAAATATTAAGCACTGCTAATCACATTATCCGTTAAGGGCAATTTATTTAGTTTTTCTATTTTTACACTTCTATTTTCACAACAATTAAAGAAGAAAGAATAGCTCATGATGATTAATTTGCAGTTGCATTTAATTTATTTGAAAAGGTACAAGCAGCTGATGAGGTATTTTGACATATTTTAGCAGAACAGTAAATGTTATATTTATACATCAGACAGTGTCTGATACACACTAGAGAAAGCAAGTCATATGAGGCCCACATTTCCTATATACTTTTCTGTTTTCTCACTACTGTATGTCTTTCAAACCCTAACCTTTGATTTCTTTGCTTCTCTTAACTGCTTGCCAGTGCTTTGTCTTGATGATTGCTTGAACTTTTTTGGGCTCTAAAGAGGTAAAACTTTTCATTATGCTATAGTAATTTCATAGCAATATTCCAGTATCCTCCTTCATTAATATTCTGCATTTCCTTCTGTCAAGCTTTTATGATTTACCCTTTCTAGTTAAATGTTATAGCACTTTTGTTCATTGTAGTGTTCTGATTCTCATTTTTCATATGTTAGATTGTCTACTTAATTTATTTTTAATTACCTTTAATACATAACTATAATAAAAGTTAATATATATATATATATATATATATATATATATATATATATATATATATATATATATATATATATATATATATATATAGGTGTAAATAATCTTATTTGAGAATCAGATTCCTACTGCCCTTATTGTCATGATATTTTAAAGTAATTTTTAGACCTTTTTTTATACTAACCTTTCCTCTTTATCTGTGGGTAAAGACCTGCTTGTCTGCATGAATCATTGTTTTTAACACTCATAGCTCATTTTCCATTGCTAACTAGAGTACTTGCTTGCACTGTTGGTATTTAGTTCTGTTTTTCTCACCATTTTCTCAGGCCAAAAAATCAAGTTCTCATTCTTAACTTGATTTTTGAAAGGCAGAATTCTGATAGTTTGCATTAATTGTGTGCTCCGTTTTCATCCAGTCATTTAATTTATAGCAACAGCATATTGATTACATTCTATATTTTTCTGCAGAGCTTTTTTTATCACTTTGTTTAACTGGAATGGAGTACATTATCTTTATAGTTCTACCATTTGGGAGCATCTCCCTTGCATGTTATGAGAGTGTTGTGTTATAAACCAATGTCGTGTGTGTCCATACATTAATTATATCATCTTACCATAACCCAAATAATTGCATATCATTTTTGATTGTTAATTTACCTCCATTTGTCATGATTGTATCTAAACTAAGTTTTTCTTTGAGCCAAATAATCATCTTAACACTTAAAGAATTCACTGAAAAATGCAAACTTTGTCATCATTTGCTCATCCTGATGTTATTCCAAACCCTAAATATCTGTCTTGCTTCCATGGAACCCAAAAGAGAAACATTTTAATAATGAATAGGATTTGAAGCTTTCAAGCTTCAAAAGTGATGAAACACAATAACAGTTGTCCATAAAACTTGTGTGTTGGCTTCCTAGATTTCTGAAGATATTCAGTTGGGTGAAAACTTTAGTCACTATTCAGTGAAAAATATATTAGTGAATAGTAACTTGCTGATTGATGATCAGCTCCTCAAACAAAGCTATCATCATTTTGAAGTTTGACATCTGCTGTTATCATTTACTTCTGTTATGTTAAAAAGAGTGGTCGAGATACATATGTATATATCACAAGCATCACTTTTTGTGTTCTATGGAAGAAAGTTAAAATATAATATTATAGATAGTCAATACAGTTTTGGAATGACAGGGTGAGTAAATAATAACAGAATTTTCATTTTTGGGTAAACTACTCCTTTAACACCCCGTCATGCTTAATCTTAATCATCTTTCTTTACGATTTACTTCCACTAATACAGAAAGCTGCTGAGAAACTAAAAGCAGAAGAGAGGAAAAAAATGGCTGAGATGCAGGCAGAGTTAGAGAAACAGAAGCAGCTAGCTGAAGCTCATGCCAAGGCCATTGCCAGAGCAGAGAAAGAAGCACAGGAGCTCAAGCTCATGATGCAAGAGGAGGTTAGCAAACGAGAGATTGTTGCTGTGGATGCTGAAAGGCAAAAACAGAACATCCAGCTGGAGCTGCACGAGCTCAAAAACCTCTCAGAACAACAGATCAAATCAAAGAGCCAACAAGTGGAGGAGGCTCTGCTAAGCCGGTCCAAAATAGAGGAAGAAATCCGCATCATAAGACTTCAGCTGGAAACTACATTAAAGCAAAAGTCCACTGCAGAGGACGAGCTCAGACAGCTTAGAGACAAGGCTGCAGAGGCGGACACACTTCGTAAAGCTGCTCAGGAAGAGGCTGAGAAACTTCGTAAACAGGTTAACGGGGAGACCCAGAAGAAGCGGATGGCAGAGGAAGAGTTGAAGCTGAAGTCTGAAGCAGAGAAAGAGGCAGCCAGACAGAAGCAGAAAGCCCTAGATGACCTTGCAAAGCTCAAGATGCAGGCAGAGGAGGCAGAAAGACAAATGAAGCAGGCTGAGATTGAGAAAGACAGACAAATCAAGCTCGCTCAAGAAGTTGCTCAGAAAAGTGCTGCTGCTGAGCTGCAGAGCAAGCGCATGTCCTTCGTCGAAAAGACATCCAAACTTGAAGAGACGCTCCGAGAGAAGCATGGGACTGTTGTGCAACTGCAGGAGGAGGCAGAACGCCTCAAGAAGCAACAGGAAGAGGCAGACAAAGCAAGGGAGGAGGCTGAGAAGGAGCTTGAAAAGTGGAGGCAAAAAGCCAATGAAGCCCTTCGTCTAAGGCTCCAGGCAGAGGAAGAAGCCCACAAAAAGACTCTTGCACAGGAAGATGCTGAAAAACAGAAAGATGAGGCTGAGCGTGAGGCCAAAAAACGGGCCAAAGCTGAAGAGTCTGCCCTGAAACAGAAAGACATTGCCGAGCAAGAGCTGGAGCGGCAGAGGAAGCTGGCAGAGAGCACAGCGCAACAAAAGCTCTCCGCAGAGCAGGAGCTGATCCGCTTGAGGGCTGATTTTGATCATGCTGAGCAACAGAGATCACTGCTAGACGGTGAACTTTACCGTCTAAAGAAAGAGATTAGTGCTGCAGTGCAGCAACGGAAGCAGCTTGAAGATGAGCTTTCCAAAGTTAGAAGTGAAATGGAAATACTTTTGCAGCTGAAGTCTAAAGCTGAAAAGGACAGCATGTCCACCACTGAAAAGAGTAAACAACTCTTGGAAGCTGAAGCTGCTAAACTGAGGGATCTTGCAGACGAAGCAGCCAAGCTCCGTGCCATTGCTGAAGAGGCAAAAAGACAGAGACAGGTGGCTGAGGAAGAAGCAGCGAGACAGAGAGCAGAAGCTGAAAGAATTCTCAAAGAGAAACTTGCTGCCATTAATGAGGCCACTCGCTTGAAAACTGAAGCAGAGATTGCTCTAAAAGAAAAAGAGGCAGAAAATGAACGCCTGAGAAGGAAAGCCGAGGATGAGGCTTACCAGAGAAAAGCTCTTGAAGATCAGGCAAGCCAGCACAAGCAAGACATTGATCAGAAGATCGAACAGCTCAAGAAGTCCTCTGAAATGGAATTAGACAGACAAAAATCAATTGTGGACGAAACTCTCAAACAGAAAAGAATAGTTGAAGAGGAGATTCGTATCTTGAAAGTGAACTTTGAGAATGCTTCATCAGGCAAGCTTGATTTGGAGCTTGAATTGAATAAGCTGAAGAATATTGCAGAGGAAACACAACAAAGCAAACTGCGAGCTGAGGAGGAAGCCGAGAAGCTGCGCAAGCTTGCCCTTGAGGAAGAAACCCGAAGAAGGGAGGCTGAAGAAAAACTGAAAATAATTACTGCCGCAGAGCAGGAAGCAGCTCGACAGCGCCAGGTTGCCCAAGAAGAAGTGGAGCGTCTCAAAAAGAAAGCTGATGAGGCCAGAAAGCAAAAAGAAGATGCTGATAAAGAAGCTGATAGGCAAATACTCGCTGCAAAAGAGGCTGCTGAGAAAGCAACTACAGCTGAGCAGCAAGTCCAAAGTGTTCTAGTTCAGCAGAAAGAGGACAGTCTGGTACAGAAAAGGCTCAAGGAGGAGTTTGAGAAAGCCAAAAGGCTTGCCCAAGAAGTGGAAAAGGCCAAAGAGAAGGCAGAGAAAGAGGCTGCCATTCTCCGCCAACAAGCAGAAGATGCAGATCGTCAGCGTCAGGCTGCTGAGGTTGAGGCAGCCAATCAGGCCAAAGCCCAAGAAGATGCTAAAAGGCTCAGAAAAGAGGCAGAGCTAGAAGCAGAAAAGCGTGCTCAGGCAGAAGCAGCAGCACTGAAACAGAAACAGCAAGCTGATGAGGAGATGGCTAGGCAGAAGACACTTGCAGAGCAGACACTTAAGCAGAAATCTCAGGTTGAGGAAGAGCTCGCTAAAGTGAAACTGCGGTTGGATGAGACAGACAAACAGAAGACTCTCCTGGATGATGAGCTTCATCGTCTAAAGGACGAAGTCAGTGATGCTGTTAAACAGAAAGCCCAGGTAGAGGAGGAACTGTTCAAAGTCAAGATTCAAATGGAGGAGCTCATCAAACTCAAGCTCAGAATTGAAGAGGAGAACCAACGTCTCATCCAGAAGGACAAAGATAATACTCAAAAACTCTTGGCTGAGGAGGCTGAGAACATGAAAAAACTTGCAGAGGAGGCTGCCAGGCTCAGCATTGAGGCACAGGAAACTGCTCGCTTGAGACATATTGCAGAGACTGACCTTGCTGAGCAAAGAGCACTTGCTGAAAAGATGCTAAAAGAAAAGATGCAAGCCATTCAGGAGGCCTCTAAACTTAGAGCAGAGGCAGAAATGCTACAGAGACAGAAAGACCTTGCCCAAGAGCAAGCTCAAAAGCTGCTTGAAGACAAACAACTGATGCAGCAACGTCTTGAGGAGGAAACTGAGGGCTTCCAAAAATCATTGGAGGCTGAGCGCAGAAGAAAGTTGGAGATAACAGCTGAGGCAGAGAAACTGAGACTTCAGGTGTCCCAGCTCAGTGATGCCCAGTCTAGAGCTGAGGAGGAAGCCAAGAAATTCAAAAAGCAGGCAGATGAGATTAGTGCCCGACTTCATGAGACTGAGCTTGCCACCAAAGATAAACTGACAATTGTTGAAGCATTGGAAGTACAGAGATTGGGCAGTAACAAAGAAGCAGATGACTTGCGCAAAGCCATTGCTGATCTTGAGAAAGAGAAGGCAAAATTGAAAAAAGAGGCTGAAGAGTTACAGAAAAAGTCCAAAGAGGTATTGTGTAAAAGATGGCATAAATCGCTGCTTATGTCATTGTTAACCCTCTTTCCAAAAACTAACATTGCCTTAAATCAGATGCTTTTTTGTTACAAATGTTCCATTCTTTGATTATATTCCCTTTATGATTTCTCATTAATCTTAAAATGGATATTTACATAATTTAAAATTATTTGTCTGAATGTATTTTTTAACATTGTTTTAACTTTGTTCTTTGTTCTTTTACAGATGGCGAATGCTCAGCAAGAACAAATTAAACAGGAGAAAACAATTCTCCAGCAGACATTTATGTCAGAAAAGGAGATGCTCCTGAAGAAGGAAAAGCAAATTGAGGATGAAAAGAAGAGGTTAGAGAGCCAATTTGAAGAAGAGGTCAAAAAGTCAAAAGCTCTTAAGGATGAGCAGGAACATCAAAGAAAACAAATGGAGGATGATAAGATTAAACTGAAGGCCACTATGGATGCTGCTCTGATAAAACAAAAAGAGGCTGAACAGGAGATGCTCAACAAGCAGAAAGAGATCCAAGAACTTGAAAGGAAAAGGCTTGAACAAGAAAGGGTTCTTGCTGAGGAAAACCAGAAACTGCGTGAGAAACTTCAGCAGCTTGAAGTTGCTCAAAAAATAACCCAGGAGATTCACATCCAGACAGAATGCAAAAAAGTACTCAATGGTCAAAGTATTTCTGATGAAGTTGACAGCCCACATGGCTTCTCTCCATTATCATTTGATGGCATTCGTGAGAAGGTGCCTGCAAGTAGACTTTTTGAAACAGGACTTTTAAGCAAAATGGATTATGATAAGCTCCAGAGTGGTGATACCACAGTCGAAGAACTCAGTAAGACAGACAAACTTAAAACAGTTCTTCGGGGCAAGAACTGCATTGGTGGCCTGCTTGTGCATCCAAATCAAAAAATGCCCATCTATCAAGCTGTCAAGGAGAAGAAGATTGCTCCTGGGACAGGGCTAGTGCTGCTGGAGGCACAGGCTGCTTCTGGACACATGATAGACCCAATTAAAAATAAAAAACTCTCTGTCAATGAGGCAGTTAAAGAGGGTCTAATTGGACCTGAACTTCATAACAAGATGCTGTCTGCAGAGAGAGCTGTCACTGGCTACAAGGATCCATACACAGAGGCAAAGATCTGCCTCTTTGAAGCTATGAAGAAGGGTCTCATTGGGGAGGATCATGCCATCAGGTTGCTTGAGGCTCAGATAGCAACAGGTGGCATTATTGATCCAGTCAATAGTCATCGTGTGCCTAATGAAATAGCTTATAAGCAGGGACAGTTTGATGCAGCCACTAATAAAATAATACAAAATCCAACAGATGATGTCAAGGGATTCTATGATCCAAACACCCAAGAAAATATGTTGTACCAACAGCTACTAGAAAGGTGTGTCACTGATCCAGGAACAGGACTTCTACTTTTGCCCATTTCTGAGGAGGCTGCTCAAAATGCCAGGATATTCACAGATGAGGAAACAAGAGATGTGTTTGACAAGACAACAGTGTCTGTGCCATTCGGCCGTTTTAAAGGAAAGACTGTGACCATATGGGAGATTATAAACTCTGAGTACTTCACCGAAGACCAGAAAAAAGATCTTATCCGCCAGTACAAAACAGGAAAAATTACAGTTGAAAAGATAATCAAAATTGTTCTAACTGTGGCAGAGGAAAAAGAGAAAAAGAATGAGCTTGCCTTTGATGGACTGAGAGCACCTGTACCTGCTACAAAACTTCTTGAATCAAAAGTTATTGACAAAGATCTCTATAACAAGTTGCAGAAAGGACAAATGCTGGTAAAAGACGTGTCTGAGATGGAGCATGTGCGCAATGCCTTGAAAGGCTCTAACTGCATTGCTGGAGTAATTATAGACTCAACCAAACAAACAATGTCCCTTTATGATGCCATGAAAAGAGACATGATGAGACATGGACCTGCTCTTAATCTCTTGGAAGCACAAGCTGCCACGGGATATATTATAGATCCTGTTAAAAACCAAAAACTTACAGTAGATGAGGCTGTCAAAGCAGGTGTTGTTGGTCCAGAACTTCATGAAAAACTACTGTCTGCAGAGAGAGCTGTCACTGGCTATAAAGATCCTTACACTGGAAAAACCATTTCTCTGTTTGAGGCTATGAAGAAAGACCTGATCATGAAGGAACAAGGAATTCGACTGCTTGACGCGCAACTGGCAACCGGAGGCATTATTGATCCTGTTCAAAGTCACCGTATTCCACATGACATTGCCTGTACAAAGGGCTGCTTTGATGATGCCACCCAGAAGTTTTTGAGTAGCCCAAGTGAAGAAGTTAAGGGATACTTTGACCCAAACACTCAGGAATATCTCACATATCCACAGCTTTACAAACGGTGTGTCACTGACAAAAAGACTGGCCTTCAGCTTCTGCCTTTGTCTGAACAAGCTATCAATGCCAAAGAGGAGATGAAGTACACTGATGCCCAGACCAAAGACGCAATGACTCAGGCAACTGTTGAACTTCAGAGTGAACCATTCAAAGGGAGAAAAGTTACCTTATGGGAGCTCATTTACTCTGACTATATCACTGAAGAGCAAAGGCTTGACTTAATAAGGCAATACAGATCTGGGAAAATGACAATTGAGAAGATTATAAAGGTTTTAATTGAAATTGTTACTAAGAAAGATGCAAAGAAACAAGAAGAGGGATGCTTTAAGGGACTCAGGGCACCAGTTCCAGCCAAGTCATTATTTGACTCTAAAATCATTGATAAGTCTACCTATAATTTGCTGGAACAAGGTAAAAACACTCTAAAAGAGGTCAGCAAAAATGCTTCAGTCAACAAGTATCTCCAAGGCTCTGAAAGCATTGCTGGACTTTACCTTGAGCCTACAAAAGAGAAAGTTAGCATCTACCAAGCAATGAAAATGAAATTCCTCAGACAGAACACAGGTATTGCCTTGCTTGAAGCTCAAGCTGCCACAGGATTTATTGTGGATCCATCAAGAAATGAATGTCTCACTGTGGATGATGCTGTTAAAGCAGGACTTGTCGGCCCGGAGCTTCATGAGAAACTTCTCTCTGCTGAAAAAGCTGTCACTGGATATAAAGACCCATTCACAGGCAATAAGATCTCCCTATATCAAGCCATGGACAAAGACCTCATCCCCAAAGAACATGCCATGCCTCTCTTGGAGGCACAACTGGCATCTGGTGGAATTATTGATCCAGTAAACAGTCATCGTATTCCTGTTGAGACTGCAATCCAGCGTGGATATGTTACCAAACAGCTGGCCAGCAGCATTTCTGAAAGCAAGTACTTCTCTGACCCTTCATCTGATGAGAACGTATCATACAAACAGTTGAAAGACAAGTGCATGGCAGATCCTGAAACAGGCTTACATCTACTAAAGCTGTCCAAACCACAGGCCCCAACGGTTGTGGAGAAAACATACCTTTACAGTGAAGAACAAACCCAGAGTGATCTATCCAATACCCAGATTGACCTACCCATTGAGAGTCAGGGCTCTATGTCTCTCTGGGATGTTATGAATTCAAATCTACTACCTGAAGATCATAGGGCTCGGCTTCTAGAAGAATATCGTTCTGGCAACATAACAAAGGAACGAATGATTATCATTATAATTGAGATTCTGGAGCAGAGAGAAATCATTACAGGGAGGAGCACCCAGACCAGCAGCACAAGCAGATGTCAAATCACTATTGAAGATCTCTACAATGCCCGTATCATCGACCTTGAGACTTACAACCTGCTGAAGAAAGAGAATAAGACTATGCGTGATGTCATGGAGATGCAAAGAGTTAAGCAATATTTGTATGGAACTGGCTGTGTTGCTGGTGTGGTAACTGATTCAAATTCCAAGATAAGCATTTATCAAGCAATGAAGAGAGAGCTGATGAAGCCAGACATTGCAATGGCCCTCTTGGAAGCTCAAGCGGCCACTGGATTCATTATTGATCCTGTCAGGAATGAAATTCTCACAGTAGATGAAGCAGTGCGTAAAGGCGTGGTGGGCCCAGAACTTCATGATAAGCTCCTGTCTGCAGAGAGAGCAGTCACTGGCTATAAGGATCCATATAGTAGAAAGGTGATCTCCCTCTTTCAAGCAATGAAAAAGGATCTTGTCCCAGAGGACTATGCCCTAAGGCTTCTTGAAGCTCAAACGGCAACAGGCGGTATCATTGATCCAGAATATAACTTCCATTTGCCAACAGAGATTGCCACACAACGTGGATATATTAATAAAGAGACAAATGAAAAGATCTCCGATGACTTTAAGGGATTCGTAGACCCACTGAATGATGAAAAAGTTTCATATTCTCAGCTCCTAAAAAGGTGCAAGGTAGACAAAGATGGGCAATATCTGTTGTCTCTAGGAGCCAAAAGACTGCTCTTCAAAGGACTCAGAAAAGAAATAACAATAGAAGAGTTATTCCGCTCAAAAATCATTGATGAACAAACAGTCAGCAAGCTTAATGAAGGACTCCTAACAGTGGAGGAGGTGAGCAATAGCTTGCAAAAATATCTTGAAGGCTCAAGCTGTATTGCTGGCGTGTTTGTGGAGTCTACTAAAGACAGACTATCTATCTACCAAGCCATGAAAAAGAATATGATCAGGCCAGGCACTGCTTTCGAGTTGCTGGAAGCTCAAGCAGCTACAGGTTATATCATTGACCCTATCAAGAACCTTAAGTTAACTGTAAATGAAGCAGTCAAGATGGGAATTGTCGGTCCAGAGTTCAAAGATAAGCTCCTGTCTGCTGAGAGGGCTGTGACTGGCTATAGAGATCCTTATACAGGCAAAATGATCTCCCTGTTCCAGGCTATGAAAAAGGGCCTGATTTTGAGAGACCATGGAATTCGTCTTCTCGAAGCCCAGATTGCTACTGGAGGAATCATTGACCCAGAGCAGAGTCACCGATTGCCAGTTGAAGTGGCCTACAACCGAGGCTTTTTTGATGAGGAGATGAATGAGATCCTCAGTGACCCATCGGACGACACCAAGGGCTTCTTTGACCCAAACACAGAGGAGAATCTCACCTACTTGCAACTGATGGACAGGTGTATTGTCGACCCAGACACAGGTCTTGTGCTCTTGCTTCTTAAAGAAAAGAAACGCGAGAGAAAGACGTCTTCCAAATCCTCTGTTCGCAAACGCAGAGTCGTCATTGTTGATCCTGATTCTGGCAAAGAGATGTCTGTGTATGAAGCCTACCGCAAAGGACTAATTGACCATCAGACTTACCTTGAACTTTCAGAGCAAGAGTGTGAGTGGGAAGAAATCACAATGACATCATCAGAAGGAGTTGAAAAGTCTATACTCATCGACCGAAGATCAGGTCGACAGTATGACATTGATGATGCTATTGCAAGAGGTCTTATCGACCAGAATGCTATTGAGCAGTACCGTGCTGGCACACTCTCTATCACAGAATTTGCTGATATGTTATCTGGAAACATGAGTGGCTTCCGTTCCCGCTCCTCTTCCTTTGGCTCCACCTCTTCTTATCCAATGAGCCCCATACCTTCCATCAAAACTCCTGCAACTGTATGGAATGATCCAACTGAGGAGACCGGTCCTGTGGCTGGAATTCTTGATACAGATAGCCTAGAAAAAGTTTCAATCACTGAAGCCATATGTAGGAACTTAGTGGATTCAATATCTGGCCAGAGACTGTTGGAGGCACAGGCTTGCACTGGTGGCATAATAGACCCATCTACTGGAGAGAAATTCTCAGTTACTGAAGCCACAGAGAAGGGTCTTATAGACAAGAAAATGGTTGACAGACTCAACTTGGCCCAGAAAGCTTTCCATGGGTTTGAGGATCCTCGCACTAAAGTCAGAATGTCTGCTGCTCAGGCTCTCAAGAAAGGTTGGCTTTACTATGAGGCAGGGCAACGTTTCCTGGAAGTGCAGTATCTCACTGGTGGCCTTATTGAGCCAGAGGTTGAGGGACGAATATCCCTAGAGGAGGCAATCAGGAAAGGTGTAATTGATGGCCGTACAGCACAAAAGCTCAGAGATGTGAGTGCTTACACAAAATACCTTACGTGCCCGAAAACCAAACTGAAGATCTCCTACAAAGATGCCATGGACAGAAGCATGGTTGAGGAGGGATCTGGCCTTAGGCTTCTGGAAGCTTCATCAGTATCCAGTAAAGGTCTTTACAGTCCCTACAATGTCAGCGGTGCTGCATCAGCTTCTGGTTCTCGGTCTGGATCCAGAACAGGCTCTAGGTCAGGTTCAAGAAGAGGGAGTGTTGATGCTACTGGCTCTGGATTCAGCATGAACTTCTCCTCATCCTCATATACTTCCTCCAGTTACAGTCGCAGATTTTAAAGAGGGACCTCACAACAAACCTACCACTTGGTCCTGCAGCTTTCATTATTAATGCTGACTCTATACACTACAGTTGCATAAGACACAGAAATTAATTCAAGAAAAAAAATCTACTTATTCTGCTTTGCATGTGTTTGCTATAGGAAAATGCATTCCAAAAACTACCATTATCTTTTTGTATGGCAATGGTTAAGTTCCCATTTTATTTATTTTGGATGCATAAGAAATATTGCCTGGTTAGCTTTAATCATAGTAGTCCAATTTAGTTTTATTTCAGTTCATACAGATATTGCATATTTTGAAAGTGATATTTTTCTTTTATTTTATACTAAGTACAGCATCTAAAATCAAACTCTGATCAGACTGTAATATTACTTTAATATTTAATATTACTTACATTTACATTTCTACATGTTACTTTAGGAAATAATTTTTATACTTTGGTTTATTTAAGCATAATGTACCAGAAAAAATATACCAAGTTTTACAAAAAGAAAAGTAATTAGATTCACAAAGAGTGTGTTATTTTTTACATATTTGTATACATTTGATTGATGGATATATTAGAGGAGGCTAGCCATCATATCAAATATAGGTTGCCGCTGGTTTCACAGAATGTAAAAAAAAAAAAAAACACTACACCTATACATAAACATACATAAATACTAAAGGAGGAGCAAGGACTGTACAACAAGCCAATTTAATGTCCCCTAAAACTGGATGATATTTTTGTTATGAAAGTCCATTTTTCATTTACTGGATCCAGTCCATCTCCAAAGTCCTTTTCAAAACTACTGTCTACCCTATAAAGGAGTCCTCAAGGCCCAGATTTACTGTCAGTCCTCCACTCATGTGATATCCAGTGAAGATTTCAAATGGCTCTGGTGTCAGATCCATTCCTCACTCATAACATCTGGGCAGATCTGGATGAAATGTAGTACTTGTAAGTTAAACTAAATTTACATTTATTGCCGCAGTTTCCTAATGAGCACATTGACAGCTTCTTATTTAATAAATTAAATGCCATACTGTGTGTCTGCTTATTCTAAAGGAATTTCTTGACAGCATTAAGCCATATAAAAGTTCTTGTGTCATTTATAGTGTCTGTTTTGTCATGCTTTTCTCTCACAGAGATCATTGGTTACTAGATATGGAGACCTTGATGATGCCTCCCATTTGGTCTTTGATCTGGAGATGAATGATGCTCATCAGCAGCCCACATTCTTAGACATTCTGGTATTTATTAAATATTCACTCTATGATCTCTCTATGATTTTTCT
The DNA here is from genome assembly GCF_963082965.1 of Carassius carassius. Lineage (NCBI taxonomy): Eukaryota > Metazoa > Chordata > Actinopteri > Cypriniformes > Cyprinidae > Carassius > Carassius carassius. The sequence continues at coordinate 2,205,784 of NC_081769.1, read as the reverse complement.
TTGTACCTATGATATTTTTGTTGCCCTTCATTTACTGTTTTGTTGCCCTTTTGTTGCTTCACAGATTTATTTTTTTGTTATTTTTAGAGCCTCACTGAGGGATTCCTCCTTCCATTGCTTCTGCCATTTGCATGAAGACACTAGAGGCTAGGGCTACCTTGAAGTTTGCCTTGGATATCATATCAAGAACTGACACTTTAGTGGACTGCTCCTGTTTTCATCAGCTGGGAGCTGGACTTTGGAGTTTACACAAAATGATTAAAAACAACAAAATAATTGGATCCATTAAATTGATATTAATGTGGACTTATATGTAGAATCTCAGAGTTCTATTGCCTATATTGTTTCTAGCCCCAACATGAGTTTTTAAATAAAGCACTCAATGCATTAGATACAGTATGCAAACCATTGTATTGCATAACACATTTCCATAATACAAATAAATATTGATTAAATCTTTTAATTAATGTATTTAGGCTAATTTAGTGTACGGCAATTAATTATTATTTTTTTTTTTACATTTCCTGTGACAAAAAACAAACAAACATGTTTTGGTCATTTGTTGCATCCCATGTATTTCTTTGCTTCTTTTTATATTAATTGGACTTGACTTGACTTTTTTCATTTTTTTTTTTTTTTTTTTTTTTGATGTTGTATATGTAAAATATTTGTTGCATGTTTTACTAAATTGCTATAAAGTGTTCTAAAAAGATGAAGAATAGATTTTGGAATTTACACCAATATATGGAAGATTATATGACTAAAAGATGTATGAAATACTAACTGGTGGATGAACTTTTTCCTTATGAGATAGTGGTAATAAAGAATGAGTTAATGACACTATATTCAAGTGTAAATAAATATTATTTTGGAAAGATCACTTCCAGACTTTGTAGAGTTTGTGTTTTATCTTTTATCTTTTGTTTAATCTAAATGATCATCCATGTCACTATGACATCCCAATATATAAACAGTACAGTACACATATTTCTAGCAATCATATATCAGAATACTTTTACAAAGTAATTAGTTAAAGAACAAAGATGAGTAATCACCAGGGGGGAAGGGTTTCATATTTTTTTGAAGCACCCCTGGGCGCCGCCATTGCCTAGCGGACCCCCACCTGCCGTTAGCATTCCATTGACTCCCATTCATTTTGGCGTCACTTTGACAGCGAATAACTTTACATCTGAGGCATTTAAAGACTCCATTTGTCCATTAATTATTTCTAAAGAAACACGAAAATGTATAAAAGGCTCCATTACCTTCTATCTTACGTTACGGTCCCGTAGAAGCAGTTTTTGTAAAAAATAGGCTAACGATTGCGTCATAACCAGCGACTCTCTGTCGCACAGAAGAGAAATTACCGTATGGACAGGAGGAGAAGCTCGCAGGAAATCTTTTACTGTTTATGAGACTATCGGGGGGACGTGGAGGCATAAAGTCAAGGGAGATAATTAATCAGAATACTTACCAAAACTTGCTCCTGTTCACGCTTGCCTTCTCTGCAAGATTCGGTGGGTGATTCAGATTTCTCTTGGCACATTAGAAGACGTACAGGTTGCTCACGTGACATCTACGTCATCAAGCTCAGTTTGAGTCTGCGCAGTACGCTCGACCCCCAGGAAGTGCGTGCTTCTAATTGACTTAATTTTTCTCTTGTGAATCCAATGGGGTTGCTGTGTCCATTTCTTTTACTGTCTATGGTAATCACCAGTCTGCTTAAACATACAGACAGGAAGTATGGTGCTGATTAGAGAAGCAGTCAGTATTCAGTGGATACTGTCCTCTGGTGGTAGGGAAGTTCAATGGCAGGCTCAGATGACATTATGTTAAATCTTTAGGATGAAAGACAGAACCAAGAAGGAGACACATTTATGGATGGCCTGCCTTTGTGCCATTACACTGCCGACAGCCTCTCTGCTCCTCCTGCATTAACTGTGCCCATGCTGCATGATGGCGGCTCTATGGTATGTCTTCAGATCAGCAGAGAGAACAAGCTGAAAATATTCCATATGCAAATAATAGTGAATTGTGAATGAATCAATAAGTATGTGCTTGTTGTGGTTTAATAAGAGTGTGTTCAGTTGGTGTCCCTTTGTTTCAGGAAGCAGCTGCTCAGAAAGGAAGACGGTATGGGTAAACTACACATATAATTTCCATTTCCCATTTTATATTTTCATTTAATATTAAAAAGAAGGATCTTAAAATTTACTCTGATTTTTAAAGGGAGCAAGTGTAATGAATGACACAAGAACAGGAGTAATATGCTCACTCTTTTTTCCTGTCAGCTATCTGGCTGCCCCTATGTCCAATTCTGAAGCATCTGAAGCCCAGACAGAGTGCTTTGAGGAATGCCGACATACAGAGAGTTACAATAGTCCAGCCTGGAAGAGAGTAACAATTTCAATATCTTTTAGAGAGAGAAAATATTTTACTTGGTCTGAGGTGGAAGAAGTTACTATTTACAACCGTGTTAACATGCTTGTAAAATTGTAGTAATGAATCGAAATGGATCCCTAGATTTTTTGAATGGTGTTGTAAGTTAAAGGAACCTTACCTTACTTGTAAGAGTACTTCTGAGTGCAGTGGAAGCACCTCAGTTTTGTCAGTGTTTAGTTGCAATAAATTATTAGCCATCCAAGTTCTCACTTTGTTAAAACACGAGAAAAGATGTTGTAAAGAATAGTCATTTTCAAGTTTGATTGGAAGGTAAAGCTGGAGGTAATCAGCAATGATAGTTAATATTGTATTTCTGGATGAAGCCTAGGGGAAACATGTAGAGCAATAAAAATAAAGTGCCAAAAATAGAGCCCTGTGGAACACCATAAGGGGTGGGCGCAGAAGTCAAGACCAGACAAAACCAGTTAAGACCAGCATTCCATCTCAGACTGCTTTTCTTCTTCTTCTTCCATCAGGACTTTTCACATCTGTTGCGGTCCACTAGCAGAAAGACAACATTCCACTGATTAATTTGTGCCTGTGTTAATTTTATTACATTTTTAAGGCAAGGACGCTGTTTTGAATATAGTCACTCCACTCTCTGCCATGTCTAACATTATACTACATTCACATACAGTACAGCCTTGCATACAATAATGTTTAATTATCTATTCTATTCTATTCTATTACGACTGTAACAAGGAGTCAGAGACGTCCGGATCCATATGCAGTAGTTTATTATAGAGAATGTTCAGACAGGCAGTAACCAGAGCACAGTGTCAAGTATGTCGGGGCATATCTAAAATCAGAACCAGTAACAAGCAGAGGTCGGGGCAGGCAGCAGAGAATCACAATCCAACAATCAGAATAAACAATCCAAGATCAGACACGGAAGGAACAAACACAGGGAAAATGCTCAGGAATGCCAGACAAAAACTAAACAAGACTTTGCAATCATTGAGAGTCCAAACACAGTATATATAGGGGAGTGGTAATGGGGAACACCTGGTGGAGATTAGCCCTAAGCATGGGATTCTGGGAAATGGAGTTGGAAATGGGAATGGACACAAAATGCCCTAAATCCTAAGTGGAGTGCTCTCTAGTGGAGTTCATGGGCACGCCAGCGTGACAAAGATCGTGACAAAGACACGCTGGAGGGCCTGTTTTCTATATATATATATATATATATATATGATATTCATTTTTGAGCTGCTTCTTTGTCCCCAATCTTCCCACTGTATATGTGAGGTGTGAATGTGTTCTTGTACTGTTGCTAGGATGGATACAGAGGAGTGGATTCAGTGGCAGAGTGAGTTCAGAGGGCAGATCAGGGCTCTGCGACACTGGCTGAAGACCATGGAGAAGAGACTCCCTCCACCGAATCCTGCTGTGAGTCTCTCATACACCCCAGCCCAACATCTGAGGACACTTCTCAAACTGATATCAAATGTATTAATTTATTTCAAAAGATTTATTTGTTCTTATTTGAGAATGTCCCCAATAAACATCACATGCTCAAGCACTCAAGTCACACAATCAAAGTCACCCATTTACTAACATTTAATTAGTAACCAATAAATAACAACTAATCTAAAATAGTTCTTATTCACATTTCTTTTCATCTATCATTTGACTCACAGTGCAAAACAGTGGAAATCAGGATTAGGCATAAATTAGTGTCTTCAGATTCATTAATAAATGTGAAAATTAGCTGAGAATTGAATAAATAGTTGTAATGTGGCTTAAATGAAGACAGGAATCATGTCTAATGGTTAAGGAATAATGCATAGAATACACAGAAAATAATCCTGTGTATCATCTTACAAATTGTTGTGGAAAGCAACAATGCTACGAAATGCCCCATATTTTGTGAGAAAGTTACTAAGAAACCAGTACTGAATTTTCTTCAGCAAACTTTGCAGTCTTCAGCAGTCTTTGACCCTCTCTACCCTGACTTTCCATCCCTTTGTCTTATGATGAAGTACTGTAAGGAGATTAACATTAAGGTTTGGAGAAAAGTGGAGAGACATTTATATATATGTGTTTGTATGTGTGTGTGTGTGTAGGTGTTTGTATGTGTGTGTGTGTGTGTGTGTAGGTGTGTGTGTGTGTGTGTGTGAGTGGGTGAAATATTCTTATAACATGACCACCTGGATAAAATACATTAGAAAAAGCACATGAGTCCTATCCTGGATACATCTGGAATCGGGGTGCAGGTTTGTGTTGGACCTGACGCACACATGAGAGAACACTCTGAAAGCACATTAGACACTGATGAGACACCGATGGACTGGAGAAAACACATCGTCTTACAGTCTTAGTTACAGGACTAATTTTGTACTTACAGCCTACAGAAGAAAATATGGAAGCTTATTTCCACCAAGGAAAAAAAGTATTTGCAACTTTTAATCTAAAAATTATGAGAAAGGAATGAAATTCAGAATTATGAGATATACTCACAATTGCAAGAATAAAAAAAATTAAAATAGCTGTTTCTGCCAAGGAATAAAAAAGATAATAGCAATTGTTGCATTTGCAATCTCATAATTCTGACTATTTTAGGTTTAAATAAGAAAAGTTTAAATCTCTAAATTCTGAATTCCTGAAACTCTGAATTTTGTGAAAAAGATTTCACTTTTTTTTTTTATTCCTTGGTGAAAACACGCGGAAGCCCATTTTCTTCACAAAAAAAAAAAAAAAAAAATGTAATTCTCAGAAAGTAGCAATTGAATGTTATAAAGTCAGAATAACAATACAGAAATTCTGAAAAAAGTATATATATTTTTTTCCTCAGAATTGGAATAACTGGCAATTGCAAATATTTATCACACAATTCTAATAAAACTAAATTTGAATTGAGATATGAACTCGCAATTGTAGCCTATTTTCGTCACTGAAAAAAAGGTAATTGCTGACTTTCTCAGAATTCTCAAAAAGTTGCAATTGCATGTTAATAAAGTCAGAACTACAAGATATACATTCTGAGAAACAAGTTTGTCTTTTTTCCACAGAATTGGACTTAACTGGCAATTGCACATATTTGTCTCACAATAATAAAAAATATATAATAAAAATTAAAATTTGAATTGAGATATAAACTTGCAATTGTAAGAAGAAAAGCCAAAATTGCGAGAAAAAAAGCCAAAACTGTAAGATAAAGAGTCACAATTAGTTGTTGCGATGATGTTGCTATGAGGTGGTGGCTTGTTGGTCCCAGTCAAAAGAGTCTCTGTGACCTGGTCTAGTTCCTAAATATGGTTTATCAGGTTCCTCATCCAGTGTCAGTCTATGGGACTGTTGCATGTATATTGTTGGGATTTCACCTGTTGATTTGTTTTACAGGTGAAAATCCTTACTATGAGCTTTGTCGCTTGTAGCAAACTATATCAAATATAATTACAAAAACTTGCTTTCAGCTGAATGTAAACTTAAATTTCAGTTTTGGTGTTTTGTGCTTCACTAAAGTGCAGTTCACTGCTTGGTGTCATCATTTATGACTGGAGTCAGTGGGTCTGATTCTTGCCCAGGGCCTCATCCATTGCTTCCTGCAAACGGTGAAGTCTTTGTGTGTCTGTGTGTCTTTATTTGAGCCTGTGGCAAACTCTGCATCTCAAATGAGCCTCGTACACATAACCTGCAAACAGAGCCGTGATGGAGAAGGTTAAGCGTTACGGCACAGCGTGGTCTCTTTTTCCCCGTCCGGACCCTTATAATGACAGCCACAAACATCAGCTCGCTCCTCCTGTTCAGCGCTCTTTAGACAAACACAATTCTCACTTCCTTCCTTCTACTTGCACACAGAGTTTTAAAAATGTGTCTACGGTTTCAGTAAAATAGCCTATTTATTGTTGTAACCTGACTACATGAACTTTGGACAGCACACATAACATTAAGTATCATACACTGTTAAATTATAATTTGGTCACAAATTAGTTTGAGGACAATTTCTCACTATTAATTTCTATTAACTTTTGCCTCAGTAAACTCCAAATTTTCTGCTTATTAAAACTGTAGTTAGTGATGTAGTTGTTAAGTTTAAGTGTGGGATTTAAGGATTAAGGGATCTAAAATATAGTCACACACAATAAAGCATTAATATGTGCTTTATAAGTACTAATGAACAGCCAATATGCTAGTAAAATGCATGCCATTAAACAAATAGTTAATAGTGGCAACTGGTCCATAAAATAATCTATTACTGCAAATTGGTAACACTTTACAGTGAGGTCCCATTATCAATTATAGTTAATGCATTAACTAACATTAACTAACAATGAACAATGCATTTATTGTTTATTCATTTTTGTTACAACTATTCAATGTTATATCATGTTAGTTTGCTTAGTTCCAATAAATTATGTTTTAGTAACAAGGTTCGGGAGGAGCGCGTCAGATACTTAGCCTAATCAACACCGGTGGACCACAATCAAGTAATCAATACCATAGTATAAATACAGCTGACTTACCTCTGTCCATTGATGGTTTATCAGCATGTTGGTCCGCTCAAATAGCACCATGTCCCAAAATAGAGATTCCTCGTCCAAAGACCCATCTAGTTCTTCTCCGCTCATGCTAGCGCTTGGCCGAACTGGCCACCTAACACAGTCCTGCCTCTCGCTCATTCCAGCTCTGGGCCCGCGGTTCAAGCAAATGCCTGGCCGTCAAACATAGCCCTTCCGCCAGCTCCTTCCAACTCTGGGCCCGCGGCTCAAGCAAGCACTTGGCCACAATCACTGCCAAACACAGCCAGTTATTTGGAATTAACATTCCCATAACCCACCCTCTTAAACCACTCCTTGAAGCATCGCTCAATACTATTCTCCAGGCATTTTTTCCCAGAACCCTCCAGTCATACGTGACTGAGCGTGAAAATGCATTTCACCTCACTTCATTCCATTCCCAGATTTTTCCCTACTCTCTATCACCTCTTTTATTTCATTTCTCAATGGCGCCAAGGGTCTCCAAGTCGGTTCCATCAAAGGCTCCCTGAGCGGAGTGCAGTTTTTTCATAAACTGATGTTCGGTGCTCCCTCACCCGAAATAAACAATTCGCAAACCTCCTTCTTGATCAAAGGAATCCAGCGATCCCAGCCCACCCATCCCGACACTAGACAACCCATAACACTAGATATCCTCACAAAATGTATCTACACCCTCCGCACAAATTACCAACCCCTCAGCATAGCTCATACACTCAACGCCATGTTCATCCTAGCCTTTTTTGGTTTTCTTAGGTGCTCGGAGCTCACGGTCTCTTCAAATGTCAATCTAAAAATCAACCCTACCGTATCAGACCTAACCATACTCGACGACAAAACAATCGCTTTTTTAATCAAACAAAGCAAGCAAGCAAACCATTCTACCCAGTATGAACGTACCAAGCTCCCAAGGGAGGATGCAAAAGCCTCCTTTCCCAGTCTATGGTTGTCGAAGCTTAACCGTTGTATGCCGTTAGTAGCGAGCTCCCATAAGACGTCGGCGAGAGTCTCAAGGTCACACAAACTTATCATTTCCATTCTACGGCCTGCGAGGCTTACCCAGCCGATACAGTGAGCAAGAATTAATAAATTATGTCTTAATGAGGAGAAGATCTTTATTTCAAAATTATTACGTTACCAAACTTTTGTCAGGTACTTTAATAATAATAACAATTCTATTAATTCTTTATTAAAATATATTAACTGGTATCATGATTGTTGAATGTCGCTTATTTTTTACTGGACAGCAGTATTATTAAGATATAAGACATATTTTAATCTGCCGAAATATAGATATTTTTAATAATAAGTAATGTGACGTGGTCAGTTTTTCCTACTTTTTTGTCTCTAGCTGATCACATGCCTGATTCATAATAGTGCACATCATCAGTGTGAAATACCAGTCTATGCATTATATATCTCATAAAGTTAATCTAAAAATGAAAAATTCTGTCATCATTTGGCCATCATTTCAAAATATCTGAGAAATAAATTCTTGCAGATTTGCAATGACATGCGGGTAAGTAAATGATGACAGAATGTCAGGCTTTAAGGTAAAAGTCTTTTTATAATGCACACTAGAAATGTTTGGTGTGGACATAAGTAGTGTATTGTCCTCTCATCACAGCAGGTACAGTAGACTGTGGTCTTGTTAGTATTCACAGGAGACTCTGCCTGCACACAGTGATTGACTCAGGTGTGGAGGTTGAGCCCCAACACGATCCTGTCACATTAATTACCACATACACATCTGTTCGTCAGATCAGCTTCAGATGCGTCCCACAAACAGCTTAAAGTACACTGAAAAAAAAGGTATAACCTTAAAAATTTGCTTTAACATCTAAACTAATTCTGTTTAATTCAAATAAAGATGTTTTTTAACATTGCTAAATCAACCTAAATTAACTGTTTACACCAACAAAAATAAATTTAAGGGTAAGACCAGGTATAGCTCTTCAACATAACAATTGCAGGTTACCACTTTGTGCTGAAATAACAGGAGGATGCAAGATGCAAATAAACACATTTTAATAAATGAAAGTCAGAAGTAAAGACACCGGTCGGGGACAAACACTCAGCTGGTAGTCGAAGCAGGTACGAGATGGCGAACCAGTGGTGGTGCGGTGAATAGCGTGCTAGAGAAACCCAGGAACCGTGGAACATCCAGACGACACGAAGAACTGACGAAATCCAGACGAAGAATTGAGCTGACGAGTAGGGCTGGGACAACGCGTCGAGGTCATCGATGACGTCGACGCAAAAAATACGTCGACGGAAAATATGCGCATCGATTCGTCGACCTGTTTTTATTTCACTAAAAAACGTCTGCAAAACGCTTACCTTATGTGCGCTGAATATACGCGATGGCCGGATCAACATTCTGTCCAACGTTATATAACCAATCCAGGGGTTTTTCTGCATTGATCTTTTTTTTTGGCGGCTGTCAAAGCCTTATTTGATCGGTGAGTGACAGTGACAGGGCGCGTACGAGAGAGAGCCCCGGCTGCGCGCGCACTCACAGTCTTCAAACAACACGAGCGCTTCTTGCTCTCTCCCTCCCTTGTGCATATTAACCAAAATCATTAGACACGATAGAAAAAGGGCGGAACGCCAAAGTTTCACGTGGAGCATTCGGAGATTTTTTTTCTCCATGACAGGCTGCTGGCTCCCACTGTTAATTAATTTACATTTACATACTGTATTCTTTCAATTGCTCTAAACAAGTATTTTGAGTGACCTTTTTTATTGAATACTAGACATCAAGTTGTTGTTGTTTTCATCTGAAAGAACTTCTTTTTTCAGTAAGCTAGGCCCTATGTGTTCAGTAAGCTTGTTTCAGTAAGCTATGTGTTTTCAAGGTTTCAAGGTTTTATTGAATGCTGTCTCTATACAAGTGCAAAGTAATGCATTCTTAGTCAGTCTTTTATTTTGTAATTTTAAGAGCAATAAACATATATTGCAATGTTAAGGAATTGATGTTTTTTTCATTCAGATATGTAAATCAACATGTATAAATTGTTAGTAGTCAATTAATGGGGAGATAATCGAAATCAAATCGGTCTGAAAAATTAATCGTTAGTTTAATCGATGCATCGAAAAAATAATCGCTAGATTAATCGTTTAAAAAATAATCGTTTATCCCAGCCCTACTGACGAGGCACGAGAACAGGAGACACACCGAGGAACAACCACAACGATCTGACAACATAAGAGGGAAATTACTGGGCATATAAAGGAACAGGAATTAACGACAGCAGGAATTAACGACCGGGGCATGCGGATTAATGTGAGAATAAAATACGGGCTTGATTTTAGACACATGGAAGGCGGGGTGAATTCTCCTGTACGCAGGAGGGAGTTTGAGTCGGACTGTCACCGGACTAATAATTTTGGTGACAGGAAACGGGCCAATGAATTTGGGAGCTAACTTGTTAGACACGGAGCGGAAAGGAATATTTTTTGTTGAAAGCCATACTTTTTGACCCACGACGTAAACGGGAGGCTTTGACCGGTGGCGATCGGCCTTGGCCTTCATGCGCCCCCCTGCTTGGAGTAGAGTCTCACGGGCTCTAGTCCAAGTATGGCAGCACCTCTGGACAAATGCGTGAGCGGAGGGGACCGCGACCTCGGATTCCAGACTCGTAAAAATTGGTGGCTGGTAACCTAAACTACACTTAAAATGGCGAGAGGCCCGTGGATGACACTGGCAACGAATTGTGGGCGTACTCCACCTTAGAAAGCTGTTGGCTCCAGGATGACGGATTCTTGGCAACAAAACATCACAACATTCTCTCGAGGTCCTGATTGGCTCGCTCAGACTGACCATTACTCTGGGGATGATAGCCCGAGGACAGACTGACCGTGGCCCCCAGTAACTTACAAAATTCTTGCCAAAATTTGGATACGAATTGGGAACCCCTGTCAGAGACCACGTCCATTGGGAGGCCATGTAACCGAAAGACATGATCTATGACTGTGACCGCTGTCTCCTTGGCTGAAGGTAATTTGGGCAAGGGAATGAAATGTGCCGCCTTCGAGAACCGGTCCACTATGGTTAAAATAACCGTCATGCCATTGGAGGGCGGGAGGGCGGTGACAAAATCTAGAGCGATATGGGACCAGGGTCTCGAAGGGACAGGCAGCGGTCGAAGTAGCCCGTCTGGGGGTCGGTTAGATGTCTTACCAGTGGCACAGACTGAGCAAGCCAAAACAAAATCGTGAATGGCCACCAGAATCGTTGCTTTACTAGAAAACTAGTGTGAGTCACTCCTGGATGTAAAGCCACGTTGGAGCAATGACCCCATCGAATAACGTCGGACCGTAACCCCTATGGCACAAACAAACGACCTGGGCAACCAGGCGGAGGCGTTACCCTTTCTAAGATTCGACCTCCCATACCAGAGTGGAGATGACAACTTTCTCAGGTAAAATACACTCGGGAGTGACCGGGCGTTCGGATGGATCAAAAATACGAGATAAAGAGTCAGGTTTGATGTTTTTAGACCCCGGGCGGTACGAGAGAACAAAATCAAAACGTCCGAAAAAAAGAGCCCACCGAGCCTGCCTGGAGTTGAGTCTCTTAACCGATCTGATGTATTCAAGATTCTTATGATCGGTCCAAACGATAAAAGGTACACCCGAACCCTCTAACCAATGACGCCATTCCTCCAACGCTAACTTAACTGCCCTCAACTCTCTGTTACCAATGTCATAATTACGTTCGGCAGGCAATAGTCGATGAGAAAAGAACGCGCAGGGATGCATCTTGTCGTCTGAGGAAGCGCGTTGTGAAAGCACTGCTCCTACTCCCAACTCTGACGCGTCGACCTCCACCACGAACTGACGTGTGGGATCAGGGGTGACAAGAATAGGAGCCGAAACGAAGCGACCTTTGAGGTTGGTGAACACTGCCTCGGCAATATTAGACCACTTGAACATCATTCGGGGGGAGGTCAAGGCAGTCAGAGGCGCGACTAGTTGGCTGAAGTTGCGAATGAAACGCCGGCAAAAATTGGCGAACCCCAGAAACCGCTGTAGGGCCTTACGGGAATCTGGACTTGGCCAATCTACCACAGCCTTAACCTTGTCAGGATCCATGCGCACTCCCTCAGAAGAGATGATGTACCCTAGGAAGGGAACAGACTGTACATGAAACGAGCATTTCTCCGCCTTGACAAAAAGCCCATTCTCTAACAGTCTCTGGAGCACTCGTCTGACATGTTGAACGTGTTCCTGGAGAGACGAAGAAAAAAAACTATATATCATCCAGGTAAACATATATGAATTGATCTACCATGTCTCTCAACACGTCATTCACGAGTGCTTGGAAAACCGCTGGGCTGTTGGAAAGCCTGAAGAGCATAACCAAATATTCAAAGTGCCCCCTGGGGGTATAAAAAGCGGTTTTCCATTCATCCCCCTTCCTGATACGAACCAAATGATATGCATTGCGTAAGTCAAGTTTCGTGAAAATGGATGCTCCCTGCAACCTCTCGAAAGCTGAAGACATCAACGGCAAAGGATAAGAGTTCTTTACCGTGATGTTGTTCTGCTCTCGTTAGTCAATGCAAGGTCGCAGAGAACCATCCTTCTTCCCAACGAAAAAGAACCCCGCCCCCGCAGGAGAAGAGGAAGGCTGGATGAACCCAGAGGCCAGAGAATCAGAAATATATTTCTCCATGGCCTCCCTCTCGGGAACAGAAAGAGACTAAAGTTTGCCCTTAGGTGGAGTCTTACCTGGCAGTAGATCTATCGCACAGTCATAGGAACGATGCGGAGGGAGAGAGGCAGCACGGGACTTACCGAACACCTCCTTCAGGTCGAGGTACTCCATGGGCACGTTAGACAAATCCGCTGCCTTACTCTGAAACACAGAACCAGACACAGAGGGACAGGCAGACACTAAACAGGATTCATGACAGTGGTTACTCCATGTGGAAATAGTGTTATTGCACCAGTCTACCTGGGGGGTTGTGTTTGGAAAGCCACGGGTGTCCCAAAACCACTGGTGCAAGTGGTGAGTCCATGAGTAGGAATGAGAGGATTTCTGTGTGATGGCCAGAGGTGATGAGGTTGATACTTTCAGTGGAATGTGTAATCCGGGTAAGTTCTTGACCATTGAGTGCGATGACGGTGATCTGGTGCGAGAGAGGAGTGATGGGGATCTGAAGTTTAACAGCCAGTTTGAAGTCCATGAAATTACCCTCCGCTCCCGAATCCAGAAGTGCGTTGGTGAAGTGCGTCGACGTTCGCCATCTCAGTCTTACCGGGAGGAGGTTTGATGGTGGTGATGAGGTCTTCTCGGTGGAGATCCCACCCGATAGTAGCCTCATACTTACTACCGGGCCTGCTCTTTTACCTGACAGTAGTGGATGAAGTGGCCCTCCCGTCCACAGTATAGGCAAAGTCCCTGGGATCTCCACCTCTCCCTCTCCTTCCGGGAAAGCCGAGCTCTCCCCACCTGCATGGGCTCATGGTCGAATGCGGGGCTGACCGCACTCGCACCATCGGGCTGGTGGTCCTCTGAGCTGGGCTGTGGACGGCTGGGGCGCGTCAACCTAGTCACGTGATTCAGACGAGCGTCAACTCTCAGAGCGAGTTCTATCAGTCCGTTCAGCATCTCTGGTAAGTCCATGGCGTAAATCTCCTTATGAACGCAGTCAGCCAGCCCATGCAGGAACATATCCCACTACGCTTCCTCGTTCCAACGGCACACTGCGGCCAGGATGCGGAATCGAATGGAAAAATCTGCCACCGAGCCTTCTCCCTGTCGCAGTTCGGTGAGTAATCTGGCCGCCTCCTTACCCGCCACTGCACGATCGAAAACTCTCTTCATTTCTTCGGAGAGTGCCTGGAACGAGGTGCAGCAGTCATGTCCGTTCTCCCACACCGCCTTTCCCCAAAGCGCTGCTCTCCCTGACAGCAGGGTTAATACAAATGCTATCTTTGTCTGTTCGCTCTGAAAAGTGCGTGGCTGTAAGGCGAAATGCATGGAACATCTCGTGAGGAATGCTCTGCAAAATTCAGGCTCACCGAAATATCCCTCTGGTGTGGGTAGGCGTGGCTCTGGTCCCTCTGCTGCTGCAGGCGCTGGTGGTGGGGGAACGGGCGGCGTGGGGAGCGCAGTGGGAGTCCGTAGAAGCTGTACCTGTTGGGTGAGTTCGGACACCTGCTTCACGAGTGTTTGCACCGCACGACCTGTGCCCGAAATGTTCTCCTCTTGTTGGTCCATACGTGAGATGCTGTGAGCGATGAAGTCCTTGAGCTGGGACGTGCTTGCTGCATCAATGGTTTTGGTCAGATCGTTCTGTGCTGAAATAACAGGAGTATGCAAGATGCAAGTAAACACAGTTTAATACATGAAAGTCAGAAGTAAAGACACAGGTCGGGGACAAACACTCAGGTGGTAGTCGAAGCAGGGACGAGATGGCGATCCGGTGGTGGTGCGGTGAAGAGCGTGCTAGAGAAACCCAGGAACCGTGGAACATCCAGACGACACGAAGAACTGACGAAATCCAGACGAAGAATTGAGCTGACGAGGCACGAGAACAGGACACACACCGAGGAACAACCACAACGATCTGACAACATGAGAGGGAAATTACTGGGCATATAAAGGAACAGGAATTAACGACAGCTGGTGACACTAATCAACACAACGAGTAACCACACCCACACAATTACACTCACGCAGACCCATCAGTGTGAGACAGCCGATTCATGAACCGTGACACACTTTCACAGTGTATGAAATATGTTTTAGCATTTGTATAGCCTAGTTAAAGAAAAAAATAGCCAATGCTATTAACTCAACTAGTAATGTGGTACTGCTAACATTTTGGCTTAGAATGCAAAATAAAATATTTTACTAAAAAATATTTTAGTTTTTTTTTTTTTTTTTTGACAACTGATATAAATTAAGCCGTTCAAAAAGTGATTCAGTAGATGATCATGTTTTGATTCCCTGTGCAGCTTCTTACAAAGCAAAATTACAGTTTTTATTACAAATCAGGGTGTCTTCTGAGTTTTGAGCGGTCTTTAATTGTTTGAACATTTATCTTTTGTGGTTGAAAACAGACACCCTAACTGAGAAAATTATCATTGTTTTGTATGAGAT
Source organism: Carassius carassius (assembly GCF_963082965.1). Classification (NCBI taxonomy): domain Eukaryota; kingdom Metazoa; phylum Chordata; class Actinopteri; order Cypriniformes; family Cyprinidae; genus Carassius; species Carassius carassius. Next base: position 2,190,748 of record NC_081769.1, on the reverse strand, counting down.
AAATACATTTCTCATTATTTTATCATATATATTTAAAAACACCTTCTTAACTAGTTTCAGTATATGTAGTGACTGTGTTAATAATAGCTTTTAAAGTAACTCTCTCAAAAGGGTAACATGACTGCAAGTGTTCTGTCAGCCTGTTTTCTGTAATTTCCAGTATCCCAGCAGAATGAGCGGTCAGCGTCAGTGTGTTTCGGGAGGTGACCGTTAGTGTGCACATCGTTGTTTGTGGAACAACACTTTGATTTTGCTGCCCAAAGGAGATCAGTGTGTAGTTTTTTTATCACCAGGCAGGTCTCACCGGCAGCACACAACCCATCCACTGAGGTGCTAATTATATACAGGAGGAGCCCTTGTGTGTTATTTGATTTGAAGCAGGAGTGGTGGAGGAGGAGAACATGTCAGTGGGATTAATCCACTTCAGGGCTCTCTGGGTATTTGCACACAGGTAACCTGTGATCACATTTGACCACATCTGCAACCCATTTGGCATTACACTGATTCATCTGCTGCTCTCTGAACATATGAGCCACATGTGCAGCACACAATAGATCCTAGCTGAAATATTACTCATATCACAGCTTTCATAGAGCCCTTTATGCACAATATATATATATGCATGTGAACTGCAGGATATTTTTAGGGCACATGGATTTTGTGGAATTCATATACGTTTGATTTGATTGTTCATGAAGTTAAATTTGTAAGATCAGAATACTGGCATTACCATAGGAGTTAAAAACCTGAAGTGCACTGCCTTGAATGCTATCATATGATTCACACACTGGGTAAATGATATGGGTGGAAAATTTTATTTCCCTGTGAGTAACCAGGCCTGGATCAGGTGTCTGTGTCAAATTGGGTTTATAAAGGCTGTACAGTACTGCCATATGTGCACACAACTGCACTCACTTTTTCATCTCCTATCATAATTACTACATTGGAATTATCACACAAATGGGCAACATATAGATAAAAATGGTAAATGATAATTAAGCTAGACTCAAGAAATAATAAGAGACTACCGTATATACTACTGTTTAAAATCTTGCAGATGATAAGTCTGTTGTGCTCACCAAGGCTGCATTTATTTGATCAAAAACACAGTAATATTGTGAAATATTATTACAATTTAAAATAGCTGTTTTATATGTAAGTATATGATAACTGTCATTTATTTCTGTGATCAAAGCTGAATTTTCAGCATCGTTACTTATCTTCAGTGTCACATGATCTTCAGAAACCATTCCTATATGCTAATGATAGATTTTTTTTTTTTGAAATATAAATCTTTTCCACATTATAATTGTAAATATTGTGACGATGTATTATATGCTTAAATCAATTTAAAACAATAATAAAAAAAAAATTATAATTGACATTTTATCTCACAATTTTTACTTCTTTTTCTATCAGTTATAAGTATATATCTCCCAATTGTTTCTTCTCAGAATTGTGAGTTTATATCTTGCAATTGCAATCCTGACTTTTCTTTTTAATCCGTGTATATTTATATGATTTTCTACCTAAATCTGATCTAGAATTTAAATTCTATGCATGTGCATTCATACACATCACAAAAACAGAATTTCAGAGGTGGTCTGTTTTAGGACCATAACTCAGGACAGACACTGATGTCCCATCTTTGTTTAAGAGCCTGGTCAGGTTAAATATCTTGACCTCTTGGGCTCACAGCACTGAATTCCCTTTCCCAGGACAGTCAGGGTGACAGGCATTGTTGCTCCTCTTTCTTCCTGGTCTCCTCCTTTTGTCTGTTTTATTTAGCTGGCTGTGGTGTCTCAGTCGGGGGATGGGATGGGGTTAATAACTGAAGTACTGTGGTTAGTGCACTGGCGGATGTCGTCCCCCTCTTCTGCCAGTCCCTACTGAATTAGAGGTACACATTCATCATCATAAAGTCACAAGCGCTCTTCTTTATATTCTTCTCTTCCTCCTTCCACTTCCCTGTTTTAACTTCAGTCTGGGGGTGTGTGCTCATTATGCTCGAGGTCAAGACTCACATTCTTACACTCACTGTATTCAGAGACAGGAAACTGAGCAAGACAACAACAGATTTACACCTGCAGGAGCAACCCTAGTCAGAGCTGTAACACCTGACACTGGCAGCACAAACCCCAGACTTACCCTGTGGAAGCTGGTTTCTGCTATGAAAGAAAAGAATACATATAAATAAATATCTCATATTTCTGACAGAGAGCCATGTTTTCATTTTTCAGAGCGCAACCTTATTTAATTATTTTTGTTTTGTATCTGCTGCAATGACATCCTGCATTTTAGGGTCATTGTATGTAAATGTAATGACATCACAAGGTCCTCCACTTCTCTCCCATATGTTAGTGACCTGTTCTTTTAAGCAATCGAGTGATTCTTGTGTGAGATGAAGGATAAGTAACAGTGCAGGTGTTGGGTAGAGTCTTTTGTGTGGTGAAAGAATGGGGGAATTGTGTGTGTTGCACACCTGAGTCTCCTCACTGCACCTGCTATACACACCTGTCCTCACTCTCCCTCTCGTCCCCCATGGGAACCAATCAGAGGGATTATTTAAAATCTGACACTTACAGACATAATGGCGACAGAACCTTCTATTCTCAAGCAGCAACGGAGCAGAAAAGACTCCAAAAAGTGGAGACGAAGCATCACGCAACTCCCTTGAAGCTCAGCCAGACGCGGCCGAGTCCTCCACTCTATTGGTTCATCTACTGTTTGTTTGGCAATTTTGGGACTGAAAGTGACTTGAAAGTAATCAGAGATGTCTTACAGTAATAAGTCGTCTTTGTAGCTGTGGCGGGGGCTTTGAATGGTGATGGGGACTTTGTGTGCAGGATGGTTGCCTCCTTTTGTAGCCTGCCTCGGTCTGCCCTGGAGAGGGAGGGAAAAACGAGAACGAGGGGCAAGAGGCAGCTGTCACTTAACATGTGAATGTTCGGGAGCAGCCTGGGAGCCTTTAGAAAGCTTTTTATCCAGCGTTTTCATTTGAAGCGGAGTTTGTGAGCCAAAAGAGGAGCTGGGGGAGGGGCTATCGCTGGGAGGGAAAGAGGGAGGTGAAGGGACTGCTCCTCTGTCTAAACGTCTGGCACAAGAGTTCACACAACAGGCTGCCGACTTACGGACCTGCCTTAACTCTATCAAAACCACCGGATGGGGAACACCAGCTATTCTGGAGCTCGGAAAACACAGCATACAGGACCTTTCCAGCAGCAGAACATCCCGTCGGTTGCCTCATGAAGGAATTCCTCTATGGGACTGTGCACAACAAAAGCGAGAGAGAGAGAATACAGCTGACGGGAGGGGGCAGCCGGAGGGAGAGAGGGACATTGTTTGCTTGTGGCTGTGGGTAACCGAAAAGCATGGGTCATCTTGCATAAAGTGTATGTGTGTGTGTGTGTGTGTGTGTGTGTGTGTGTGTGTGTGTGTGTGTGTGTGTGAGTGCGTGTGTGTGTTTAAACCGTGATTTGTGTGTAAGTGAAGTCCTGTTTGAGCAAGTGAATGTGAAGGTTTTCACATGTTTATACGTCTGGAAAGGAAGGCCTCTCAAAGGATGCTGAGAGAAGACAGGTTTTTTGTTCTCCTGTTTGAATGATGACGGAGGAACTTGTGGAATTGTTCGTTTGGCCGTTTGTCCTCCTCTATGCACGGGGGTAAGAATGTATGCACCCCAACCGCCACAACCGCCACCACTTTCTGGACTAATTTAAACTTTCTCACTGAAACCAGCAGATGCTTTGGATGCAGTGATGCTATCAGAACCACTTCAATTTCATTGATTATGGCACAAAATTGGTACGGGTAAAAACAGCTTGCAAGGATTTGGATAAAATAAGTCTGTTTCACTATACTGTGAGTATCTATTTATTTTGAATGAGTACATTCATGTGCTATATATTCATTGCTACTGAAGTTAAATATATAACTGTATATTCTTCCTTCTAGTTTCCTTATTTATATATATAAACTTTTAGAACTGAATCAACTCTTAAATTCTAACCAACATGTTGCCTTAACACATGACATTAGTTCAGTAAAATATAGTATATTATTTATGCAGTTTATTCATGTTATGCATTCACGTAACACCAGACACTCTTATGTTAATTAGAGAAACCATTGTCATGACCACTGCACGAACTCACCTACACAGAAAGTATCGATTTATGACTATTAAGAAATTAGTACATAAGTACATCCCAAGAGTGGTAACACTTTCGCTGCTGTATATACGAATTAATCCACCAGCAGAACATGGCACGACACCAGTGTATACCATCTGTCTGCCATATTGAGGTCAGATTAGGAAAGGGTATTGTCACGGTGGTCTCTGACAGTACCCACACTCATTGCTGAGTCCAGCATCTCTGCCACTTATGTTTGTTTGCACATCATTCATTAGAATATGACAAGAATATTTCCGTTTGAGTCTATTGTTGTAGGAGATGAGACTATATTAATCATTCTTTATGGATTGTAGATGCACAAAGCTGTCCATCACAGGGGTTAATCTAGCTCCCTGGGGGCCGGTCTGAGACATGCCTCATAAATCAATATCAAGAGGCTACACAGGGTGGTCTTAAATCAGAGAATACATTAGAGTTGGGTTAAGAGGGTGGCTGCTTCTTGATAAACAAGCAAAGGGGAATCAATCTGTATCATTTATCTCAAGCTTTAGACAAGTAGATTAATTTGTGCATGCACTGAACTGGTCACCATTGCACAGTGTGTTTTGTTTTGGAGATCGTTGGATCTTAGTGTGCTGTTACAACAAGGTTTCTTGAGTAGCTGAATCAGCAAGACCTCAATGGTCAAACAGAATCAGAAGAAAATCCTTGTAGATTGACCAACATCACTGGCTCAGTTTTACACAGCACCAAACTAACAACATCCACAATAATCAAGCCTGGAATTGCTTTTTGAGTAGTGCAGTTAGCTCATTTAGACGATCAGATGCAGAAGATGGCATCACCTCTATTGAAATGTTCAGCATTGAGATGTAAAATGTTGTGTCACCTCTAACTCAGTGGAAACAGCCATTGCAGGTGTAATAATGCTTGTAAATCTTTATATTCAGTTATTGACTGTTTGTAAACTCCTTCCCATCCTCCTTGTGTAATCCATCAAGGATGTAGGCTGGGCGTGAGATGGATGGAACGAGTTAAAATAATTAAACTTGATTTCAGGATGAGCATTTGTCGAAAGTGATATTGTTTAGATTACATAGATTTTGTACTCACTTTATGGTAAACAAATATAGAAAAAAAGCCATATTTTTACCATGTAGTGTTGTTAATCAGTTTATAAGCTAGTCTAGAGCATCAAGCTCATCATTACAGTATTTCCTGTCATGTTTTACCAATCTCAATTCACACATTATACAATCTAATCCCACCTGCTAGAATGTGGGCTGATACTAAGAGTCTTCTGCTCCAGTGATCTAGAAACACTGAGTCTTTCTGCGGTCTGGAGCCAGATCCCTCAGCACTCATCATTAGCATGCAGTGAACTACAATGACCTGGACTGACCCAGATCACCTGTGCAATTAACATGCACACTTAGCTGAATTCAACAGAACTCAACCAAACCATCAGCCCAAAGGTTAACATGTTATTACATTGTTTAAAATACAAGGGTTTGTAACTTTGTTAGGTTTTAAAACAAAAGAGGTTTTTTACCATTTTGATTATTATTATTTTATTTTTTTGTCTGCTTTTATGTATTAGAAAAATAAAATCAGAAATTAGATCTGTTCAATTGTTTCTCTTAGATAGGAATGAGGTTAAACAGAGAGCAAATTTTTCGTCTCCTGGGGCCTGTTTCAATAAGGAGGTTCAACCAACTCTGAGTTGACTTACCCTGAGATGGGAGACCGAGTTTTCAGTTTCAGAACAGCTAAATTGTGTTAGTTCAGTCGACTCTGAGCAGGTTGACTCTGAGTTTGGCACGTGCACCACGACAATGAGGAGCTCCAAAATTATGATTCACCATGGCAACAGCACTAACTGAGTCTATAATTAACTTTAATTCTTAATCACTGTTATAATATCAAAGGTAAAAACTGTTAATTGTTTAACAAAATGTCATATTCCTGGTATACCACCGCAAAAAAAAAAAAAAAATGCAGCCTCCTCGTCTATGGGATCCTGCATAAGAGGAGATGCCATTTTTGTCAATTTGACCATATTTTTGAAAATATTTACATGTATATACATGTATATATTTATATTATTGTAGTATAAATAAATATATTTAATATATAAACATAGCATATTTTCTTAAATATATACATGCATTTGTATCTATTTATATATAATATTTATACTTAATAAATATACATAGTATACACTCATATATTACATAAAACAAAAACTTTTATTTTGGATGCAATTAATCGCATTTAATCATTTAACAACACTAAGGCTATCTTTTTTCACTTAACAGGTGCATATTCACTTACCACCTGCAATTTTCAGGCACATTCTATGAGCACTGAAATAGCACTGTTGCATGTTTTTATTATTATTATTATTATTATTATTATTAATTGTGTTATTGTAATCCACAGCCCGTAATCTTTTATTTTACAAATATGTACATTTCCTATTCATCTGTGGCCTGTCGCACAAAGCCACATGAACAAACTCAGAGTTGCAGAGTAATAAACGCTTATATATATATATATATATATATATATATATATATATATATATATATATATATATATATATATTTATATATATATATAATATAATTTAATTTAATTTAAGTTCAAAGCTTAAAATTATTTTGCGACTTCAAATAATAATTATATGAATATATTATATGAATTATAAACGATTAGAATTAATATAATATACATATAATTAAATAAGTAGCAGCAAAATTCAGCCAATTTGTCCCTACAATTCTTTGACTGTGAACTGTTTTAATTTGGAGTGAGAGATATGGGGGAGTGGCTTCACTGAATCAGATATATGTCAATGTGCTCACAGCTGATTGGTCCAATTTAGGTTTGTGGTCTCTATCCCAGAATAGAACCAACTCGGAAGCAGGGTAGATGTGTTGCGTAAGTTACCATGGTGAAGAAACCCACGCAGAACCAACCCATCTTCTTGAGCTTGAAAACTCTCAAACTTGAGTTTGCGGAAACTAAATGTGAACTTACCTGGGTAAAACTGAAACCAGCTTTGTACTACCGGCTACAGGACAGTAATTTAGTCAAGGATGATCACTGGTAAAGGCCTGAATGAATTTCAGCCACACACATTCACCTTAAAAAATATCTATGAAAAAGCATTCCTGTACATTATACTTGCCGTGTGTCTATGTGTTCATCGCTGTCCTGCTCCTCAGGCATGTGGTCTGTGTTTCCCAGTAAACCATGAACATGTGCACTAAAAAAACACTGTTCATTCTTCTGTGGAAAAGAAATAAGGCAGCATTTCCATGCCTGTCATATTTGATCAGGAGCTAAATGGTTTCCCAGGGCCATCCTGCAGATAGTCTTGGCAGAGGACAGTGGCTGTGGCTGCCAGGAGGAGCTGTGGGTATCCTGGAGGAGAATGCCCTCATAAACAGGCTTGTCACTTGCATTTGTATGGATAGTACTAGCAATTCTGAGTTAATGTTGTAGTTTTCCAGCAGTAATCTGGCCCCTCTTGGTCAGGAAAGAGCCTCAGTCAAGTGTTACCATCTCTGCGTATTAATAACCACAGTTGTGTTTGTTGGCATGAAAGTGGTAAAAGACTCTCTTTTGTAGGACAGCAAGGAATCTAATTGAGATTTAAGCTTAATGGTCTTTGTCAGAGCTGATGAATCTCTTTTGAAGACTGGAGTGGAAACTGGAAACTAATAGACTACTATTTCCTTGAAAGGGTAAGATCTTTAAACAGTATCTTCTCACTTTGACCTTCCTTGTGTTGTAGGTAGTTTAGATGACACCTGTATGTATGGCACAGGGACCCAATTATCCTGTGGACTGAAGAATCATGGGTAACCTAATTAGCAGACCTAGCTGTTTGGGACAAAAGTCCAAACAAGTTAAGTCAGAGGAGAGCGTCTTGAAAGAGTGCTACAATCAACGGAGAGAATGGTCGCTCCCAGAGCCTCCTAGAGAAGAAACAAGGAAAGAGGATGTGGAAGAGGTTCTTCGACAAACTCCAACACCAGACAAGCAGAGGAGTTCCCCAGCCCCTACTGTCACCACGACCAGCACTTTGGACAATGCCTGGCGAAGCACTCCGTCCCCGGTAAAAACACCACAAAATGATTCTTTGCCCAGAAGGTGTAATATTCCGGAGTATAGAAGGTCCCCCCTGAGTCAGTATGGATCCGTGGACAGGAGAGGCAGCCTGCAGAGAAGGGATTCTGGAAGTCCCTGGTCCTGGAAGCCTCTAAACACTCGAGAGGTCACTGAAGTCACAGAGGTGACAGAGACAATTGTTACAGAGATTGTAGAGGTGACAGAGTATCCTTCTTCAGGGAAAGGAGGTAACCATATTGTAACTAGAACTGTTAGAGTCCTTGCTGGAGCTGCTGGGGAACTTGCAGAGGTTATTCAATTTTTGTCAATGTTTTTTATTTCTATTTTTTATATACCATCATTTACCATTTTCATTTAACTTATTTTGAAGTCGTTGTATCAACAAAGTTTCACAAATTTGTTCAGTTTCCAATTCAATAAAATTGTTCTGATTCACAGCTGCAGAGTCATGGTCAATCAAGTTCAGACCAGGAATCAAGTCTAGATCAATGGAAGGTACTGCATACTGATCTTTCCTTAACCTGTACTTCCTTTATGAAAACGTGACTGCATATTGTCTGGTCTTCTGTTAAGGATGGCAGAAGTGTTTTGACTCTGAAAGATGAGTTTAGGGATCCATTGAAATTCCAGCAAAATCTGGAAATGCTGCTGATGTGGGTCTGCGAGATTGAGGAGCTGACAGCCAATCTAAAACCACCATCCTCAGAGTTTAAAGTGGTGAAAGCACAGCTGCAAGAACAGAAGGTATGTTAAAAACCTTTAAAAATAGTTAAGTTGTTGCTATATAAACAAACAATAAACTAATAAATTAATATTTACATAAACTGTCGATTAAAAAAGGTGACCCAGTTTTAAAACCTTGTCATGTAATTTCTAATTCCATTCTAACACTTTTCTTGAACTGAAAAGCATACTGTGTAAGTTCATGCATATAATAAGCTTTCAATGCCTTTGTGTATGATATGGGAATGGGTGGGTAAAAAGTAAGTTGAGATCTTTTGAGATCTTTGTAAGCTTAGTGAGTAAGGTAAAGCATACCTGAATGGCCACAATGATCCTCTGACACATGATACAAGTATTTGGCTTAAGTACCACAAAGATAGAACAAGGTGCATTATAAAGCTCGTAAATTCTCAGAAGGAGCAATATCTCTCTGTTTGCTTCCTAATACAAAGCATCTTTGAAGATGCAAAAGGGGGTGTTCTACAAAACTGTATTAGGAAGGCAATTCCCAACATGTACTCCAACATGTTGTCGCTTCCTTGAAATATGACCCATCAGAGCATCTTTTAAATTTGTGCTCCTATTGACAACAGCACACTTTCCTATTAATGCATGATTTGCATCATAATTTGTGTTTCGTGTAGCTCAATTGGTAGAGCAATGTGTTATGATGCGATTATGGGTTCGATCCCAGGCAACGCATGTGCTCATAAAATGTATAAGCACTATAAATCACTTTCCAACTCATCTGTCAAATGCATTAATTGTGCCTTAATGTACTTTGCAAAATGGAAATGAGACGGTGGTGGGTAAGGGACCATATATAAAGTTCACACCTTTTATTTAAATGAACACACAATCTGATTGGTCATCATGACATTATTCGACAGCAGATATATGACAGCAGATGTAACACAACACTTATTTTTGCATCAGCTAGAGGGTGCTTAACTTTTAGATGTAAATATACTAGGTCATAATAAGGTGCTTGCACCTGTGTTGCCAACTTAGGGACTTTGTCACTGGATTTAGTGACTTTTCAGACCCCTTTAGCAACTTTTTTCCAAAAAAGCGCCTAGCGACAAATCTAGTGACTTCTTGGACAAACCTAATTCAGTTTCAAAACCTCACCAGTACTGCTGCACAAGCACAAGGTCTTGCTTTGCCAGCGAACACTCACTTCTCTATGTGTCTGTTCTGTTTAGCGAGCAGTTATGAGCAGCAGTGCTTTCAGTTAAAAAAAAAAGATATTCTATTGCTTCGAACTCAATGAACACAGCCATTGTTTTTATCATATGTATATTTAATTCCATTAGACGACGGCTCGATTATAAATCAGGATTTTTGTGTAGATTATATCTTGGAAAGGAGAGTTGGTTATGGAGTCTTAATGGGCTACGTTTCAGTCACTATTTCATATTTGTCCCACGGGGAAGTCGTGGCCTAGTGGTTAGAGAGTTTGACTCCTAACCCTAGGGTTGTGGGTTCAAATCTCTGGGCCGGCAATACCACGACTTAGGTACCCTTGAGCCTGCTCCCTGGGTGCCGCAGCATAAATGGCTCCCCACTGCTCCGGGTGCGTGTTCACAGTTTGTGTGTGTGAACTTTGGATGGGTTAAATGCAGAGCACGAATTCTGAGTATGGGTCACTGTACTTGGCTGAATGTCACATCACTTTCACTTTTTGTGTGTGTCTGACAACAGAGATAGAAAAATATATAAATGAAAACAATTTTATTGAGAATTGACTGCATTAAAACACCGCTTGCTATCACAGAAAGGCAAACAAATGCAAAGGAAATATGAAGCAATCAGGTTGTCAATATGCTAATTAGTGTATGACATCATCTAGTGACATTTAGTGACTTTTCAAGTGGGCTTTAGCTACTTTTGGTACAGAGAAGTTGGCAACACTGGCTTGCACATACAACCTATAAGGTCGTTTTATAAAAGAGGAAAGTCTTGATGAGTTTAGCTACAACTCTAATCAAACAAAACTGAACCAGCTAAATAAGGTCTTCAGGACCACTTGAAAAATCACAGTTGGAGATAAAGCAAGTTGGAGATAAAGTTGCAGGACAGTGGGTCCCCAGAAGCAGGGTTAAAGTGTTGACCTAGGAGCAGTGTTGAGCTAGACATCTCCAAGAGGATCTGGCCTTATGTTGTTAAAGTTATTTATTTAAGATATTTATAATAAATATTAATAAAGCAAGATGCCCTGTTAAAATATATATCATGTATGGATATATGGACGAGAAAGACTCCCACATAGGATGCATCTGTGTATTCTCGCTCATAGCTCAAAGCTTCTCTGGAAGCCTCCTCACTCAAAGGAATTGAGATGGCCTTTAAACTGGCTGAGTTCAATCGGTTTACAGGTCACAGGCTTGAGGACAAAAAAGCGAGGAGACGAGGAAGCATCAACAAAGCCAATAAATGGCAAGCTTACAAACATTAGCCAAAAAAGTGTAATGGCTAATGCTAATGGAAAGGAGACCAGAGGCCATTTTATTTAAATGGATGACAATGGTAGAGAGGCTTCACTACGCAGAATAAACAGCTTTTTAGAGGAAACAGCTCATCATTTAATGAATCCACAGCCTATTGGCTAATCCTCAACATGCTGCTGGAGTCGATTAACGCAGATACGCATTATGAGTCATTTTCTCCTGATAACCCTGAAAAGAACTTAAATTACACTTTCAGTTTTAATGGTACAGATAAGAGCAATATATCAATCGAATCTGTAAAGGGTCTACTTTTTTTTGATACAGACATAATAACAACAAAACTTTGTGCACTTACAAAATAAAGATAACAAACAAGGTGTGCTGTCTGCAGCCTTTGTCTACGCTGATCTTCATTTACAAACACGTCATTAAAATTTACTGTAACTCTGTGAATACTCAACGAAGAGACATGAGAGAGATATCTATAGAAAGCTTGACGTGTCTACTTTTAAACTAAACAAGTGCTGCCGAAAACAAATATTCTGTGATAAAGTAATCCATATGAAAACAAAGCGATGTCTGTTTTTCATGTCTCCCTTCATTATATCTAATGTGACCACGCCCCCGCGCTGAACGCGCTATTCAGATTCAAACTGAAGCGCGCGGCTTGAATACACCCACACAGAAGAAAAAGCAGCGAGCCTGTTCTTCAAGTTTTTATTTTACTGTTTGCTTCGCGATGAGAGGAATAAGTCATAAATCACCCCAAAAAGATGTGATGTGGTTGAGGATTTGAGAAATGGATTTCCTCAGAAAAAAAGAAGAATGAAGCACTTTATTCAGCAGAGATCATAAACATAAGAAAGTCTCTTTTTATTTATTTATATACTTGTACTAGTTTTCACATAACGCGTAAACATTTTACTAGTTAGACTTTTTCCAAACTATAATTCCTGACTAAATGTATAATTAAGTGAAATATTATGAAGTTTCAATAACAATATGCAATATTATACCATTCAAAAGCTTGATGTAAATAATATAAATGTAAATATATGTAACTGTAACAAATGTAACAAAAAATGGTGTTCTTTTAATTTATCCCCCACTCCCCCAAAAACCTGAAAAATATTCTCAGCTCTTTTGTGACAGGTGTGATTCAGCTTACGACAATTTCCATTCATTCCTATGGTATCCGATTGAGCAATTGAGTGTCATACAACTCTGACTGAAATTCAGTGATGTCAAAGCTATAATGTGATTGGTTATTACGGCACACGTGATCCAAGTTAGCCATTGCGCTTTCTCCATTAGTAAGTAATACAGACCCTCTAATCTCCCTATATTAAGACAGTCTCTGGCATCAAATTGAATAACGAGAAACATCCCAGGATTGAGAACCACTTCCTTGCCCTTGGTGGAAGCATAATACATTTCTTCAGCATAATAAAAATAACACGTTTCTTGTCCTGCAGCTCTTACAGCGCCTTGTAGAAGACAGGAGACCCAGTATGGAGACCATGATGCAGGAGGGTCCACACCTGGCAGAACGGCATCAGGAAAATGACAGTGAAAAGACCAAAGTGCAGCTTGCACAGCTCAAGCTCAAGTGGGAGGCTCTACTTCAGGGTGCCAACAGCAGGTCAGTCTGTTTGACACACTGGTCCATATTTTGGTCCCAGGAAGACCCACGTTGTGTTTTGACAATTAATTTGTTTTTACAGACACAGGACTCTGGAGGACATTCTGCCAAGAGCTCAGCTATTCCAGGAGATGACAGACAGACTTCAGCAATGGCTTATAACTGTGGATCAGGAATTAGCTGAGCTCCGCTCTGCAGAAAGAGGGATGCTCCATCTGCAGGAAGCCACAGGACAAGCCAAGGTCAGCAAAACATTAGAAAATGTTTTGTTTATCCATTAATAAATTTGTATACTACAAGATTTCAGTGTGGAATCAAAGTGCCTCTCTCTGTCACCTTATAGGCAGTCATGGAAGAGATAAAAGCTAAGAGTGTCGACCTGGGGAAACTCCAACAATGTGCTCATGAGCTCATGGAAAAATTTTCAGGTGGTGTTTTCTCCCATTTTGTGTCATTGTATACACAAAACTTTGCACAGTGCCCACAAGGACATGTTTCAAACAAGTTTCTATCTTTCACATGCTAATCTAAAGAGGAGGAAACCCAGCTGGTGCAGGAGCAGGTAGACAGTCTGCGTATCCGCTACTCAGTGATGAGACTGGGTAGTGCTGATGTCCTGCAGAGGCTGGAACAGGCTTTGGAGGCATCTAGTCGATGTACCTCCAGTCAGGAGGACCTCCACATGTGGCTTGGTCGAATCGAGAGAGAGCTGCTTGCTCCTGCTGCCCAGAGCCAAACTGGGGATGCAGTCTTGTGTTCTTCTGAGAGGCAGAAGGTAAGAGAAAGGTGGATACCTCAGGTTTCTAGAAGTGTACTGTAAGTCACTTTGGATAAATACAGCTGCTAAATGCCTGCTTACATATCAGCCTGTTTGCATTTAATCAGCTGGAACAGGCTGTAGAAAAAGAGTTGGCTTGGTTTAAAGACACCTCACTTGCACTGGAGGAGCTCAGAGCCATTAATCTGGAACCAGACATCATCGCAGCCAAGTTCAATGAGCAGAAAGTTAGTTTTTGCATATTCACAATGATGTTCTCTGTGCAATAAGCTAGAATTTTTGTAAAATTCTTTAAAACAACCCATAGAATGTCTGTTTTTCCCTTAGATACTTGCTGTAGAGATTCTGCAGCACAAGTTTAACATTGAGAAAATGGTGAAGATATTGGAACTCCTGCAGATGTACACTGAGGATGGGGAGACACTGAGACTCCTGGTAAGCCAATATTTATCCTTAATATCTTTTTAAATATTTTGACATAAGAACCAACATAATACTAATGTCTTTTCCCCTCTGAAGTCTTCCATAGACACCTTACAGGAGCAGTATCGAGTCACTACTGCCACTAATTCCCAAATCTTGCTTCAACTGGAACATGCTCAGTCACTCTTGTCTCAGTTCTCAGAGGGCTATGCTGAGGTTTTACCATGGTTGCAGGAAACCAAAGCCCTTATTGGCCAGTTTACCCTGAACACCATCAGCTATGAGGCTTTCCGAGAACAACAGGACCTCTTACAGGTACTAAACAACTTACTTCTTCAGAGCAAGATATTAACAATACATGCTCGTGTTTGGGCTCACATTTGCTATAGTACAAGTTCAAGTTCAAACACATTGTCTTTTTCTCATTGGCATTTCACATTGGAAACACATTGGTAATCATTGGACCTCATTAGTTGTTTCAGACAAAGCAATAAAAACATCAATGTTTGTTCATGTTTCTGCATAACTTTCAAACAGAGAATCAGGGAATCCACAGCAGAGCATAAGCCACTGATAGCACGGCTGATCATGCTGGCCCAGCGTCTATCAGACCTGAATGCAGCTCAGGGACAGGAGTTCTGCCAGAAAGCTTGGGACACTGAAGAGCAGCACCTGTCCATCAGAGACAGGGTTCGAGAAGCTGCTGGAATACTGGAGGAATCTCTGCCCCGCTATACACAGGTAGATTTGCTGCTGATTCCTGGTTTATATGATAATATTTTATTTATCCTATAGAAAACGATTGTAGAAGTAGTTGGAATGCTGTAAAAGCCAATGTGTTTTGAAGGCCTCATAGCCTACTTGACTGTGAGAGAAGTCACATGGGAAAGAATGGGATTTTGGCTGAAGTTGCTTGTGGATGGCATCTGCAGTGATACTAAGTTTCTCTTTTGGGCCACATGGCCTTCAACATGTTCTTTGGATAAAAATTATGAGGCAAATACACCAAATAGTCACTTTGTTATTATATGTTAGGCTGGTTGGCAGTATGCCACCCTTACAAGAGAACAAGAGACCAATTAATATGGTGAAGAGTTAGGGAGTATTGGGAGGAGAACACCTGCAATAAGATCATTGGTTGAAACTGTATAAAAGGGTGAGCTGTGAGTGAGCCAGATTTTCTGCAGGGATCTCAGATTTATTGTCTTCTTGCGTCTAATTTTGACTTCTTGAACTCTGCCGCCTCTGCAATATTTTGCAAGACAGATACTGGAGACACATACTGGAGAATCCAGCTAAATTGGCTTCTTATGGTAGTTGGTTTAACATGGTTTGTAGTTATAAATCCGACATTCTTAAAATGTCAAACCTCCATAGAGGGAACCTACTGTGCTTTTGATGAATGCCCCAAAATGTCATTGTAGATGCTGAGACTAGTGTACTGACCACTTTAAGAAGGATTAAAAAATTGACCTGTTATTAAAAGCTTTTTCATAACTTACAGTATAGTAGTTTATACCATTCCAGGGACTGAAACCCATGAACTTGGCGTGCTAACGCCATGCTCCATTGAGCTACAAGAATGCAACCCACGATGCAATACACTGATATAACCTGTTTTCAAAGTAGCCATATGTTTTAATTTGTTAAAGTGGCAATAAAAAGACAACATTGTCACATTTTAGCTACATAAATGCTAGCTCACTCCTGAAACTCTCTATGTCCTTGTCAGCTGAATGAGAGGATGACTCTGATTGGAGAAAGACTGGAGCGTCTGTGTAGTCACCTGCAGGCCTCAATGGCTCTTCAAGGCCTCACTCCACGAATTCAAGAGCAGCTACAGGACAACAAGCACACACTGTCTGAGCTCTCAAAAATGGATCTGGACCTCAGCAGTGTGAGGACACAGGCTCAGGAGCTCCTGACCAACACAGGGGCTCTTGCAGACAGTTCTATTGGCACGGGTACCTCAAACATGAATCATATACATCTTCTGGCACATACAGCTTTATATGCTAAAACATCTCATAAACAATATTATTTCATAAGCATGGTCTGTCTATGATGATCTTGGTAATTTCAGCTATCCAAGAGCGGGTTTGCAGTCTTACAAGCCGCTGGGAGGAGGCTCAAAGACAAGCTCAGGAGAGGGAGAAGTGGCTTCTCAATCTCCTGGATCTAGCAGTCAGGTTCTGGAATGATGTGAGTGACATGACATCTGCCCTGAATGATACCCAGCAAGCTGTTCTGGACCTCAACTCCAATCGATCAGATTCAGAAACCATTCGACAGAGCCTGGAGACCATGCAGGTAGGCTACAAAAATGATACTGTGGTCAATGCTACTCTGCTCTTTCCTATCCCAGGCTGGCCCTTGCTGGTTTAGTGCTGGTCTAGCTGGTGAACCAGAAATGCTGGCGAAGCTGGTTGACCAATGTAATATTACTAGTTTTACTTAGCAGCTTTTAAAAGTACATCACATGTTTTAAACAGAACATATGCTCATATACCTGGTTTTGTACTTTCAGCAGGGTTAGTTAAGAATATTTCCTCATTGCATCCTGAAAGTTTTGAACCATCCAAACTCTCTTATCCTTCCTTCTCAGACACTCAGGGAGGACATTGATTCTCTACAAGGTGACCTGGACACACTGGGAATTCTGGGAATGGAACTCATGTCAGCATATGGTGACACAGACAAACCAGAGGTCACCAAAAGTTTGGATGAGGTTTGTATTTGAAACTGAAGTGAGACTAATCCTCACAGAAACTGTTGTACATCATGTGGTCATTTGTTCACATCTCACTGTCCAGCTGTCTTTTTCTGCAGCTTTATGGAACATGGAACAATCTCAGTAAGATCTGGACAGAGTGCAACAGTAAGTTAGAAGAATGCTTACGAATGGCTCTCCATTATCAGGACAGTATGCAGGTGAGTAAGCCGCAAAGAACAAGTTTCAATTCCTTTCAAGGCATTCCTTATTCCTAATTTTTTTTTTTCAGATTGGACATGTCCTAGACAGGATTTCTAAAATGTCCTGGTTTTGGTTTTATTTTCCTTTATTTGATGTTCTCTCTACTGTCCTCATAAATTTTATGTATGCATATTTGCATTGCTTTGACCGTTCTCTGTTGATCCCACCTTCTCGCACGCCATGATTGGTCGATTGTGTACAATGCCTACATGCAATTGGTCAAGCTACTTTTCAGTCATTACCTTCAGCAAGTATGAAAACAATGTCAAAAATCAGACATTTTAGGCAATTTAGAAAAAATGCTTATGGTCACCCTACCTAATGAAATTATTACTTACTGTACCACACTTCAAAACACAATCCCAAAGAATAGTGTGTTCATTACTTTTTCAATCTAGTCTCATCCAGTGGTGGTAGGTCTCTTTCTACAGTTGTATTATTTCAATATTCAGATTCATTGTAGTATTTCAATATTCATGCCTCCATGTGGTTGTAGTGATGAGTCTCTAAAAGACTGGCTAATTTTTGGCCAATTGGCAGGACTTTTGGATGCCCGTCTAGAGAGACCAAAGCTAGCCATAGAGAATTTTGATTAAAGTCTGCATATTCCAGTGAATTCTCTTCTTGGTTGGACTGACTTCATGAAACAATGGAGGAAATCGACAATGTGCCTTTATAAATATTCATACACTGTAGAGTGGGTCAAGAGAACACTACAAAAGCACGTTTAAAAAATATGACCTTCTATTGAAGGGTCTCTTTGAGTGGCTGAAGTCTGCAGAGCTGAAATCCACCAAGGACTTCTCTGTAGGATCTGACCTAGGATCAGTTAAAGAGCAGCTATGTGACCTGAAGGTTAGACCACACAAACTTACTTTGAGAAACTGAAAACTGTGTCACAAACAAATTAGTGGTGATTCCATCACCTGTTCTTTCAGGAATATAAGCGAGAGCTCTATCAGAAGAAGATCGAGATTGAGAGTCTAAACCATCGCTATGTGTGTCGTTTCTCCCCGGGCACTGAGCGGCCTGGGTCCATCTCTCCACTGTGTGACTTCCGTCAGCGATGGGACTATCTGGAGTCAGAGACTGTCAGCAGACAGGTAAAATCACAGCTAAATGTCAAAGAAAAATACTGTTTTTCATAATGGTACTTCAATGAGAGCACTGTGTTTTCGAGCAGCACCAGTTGGAGTGTGCACTCCTGGGCTTGGGTCAGTTCCAGAACACTCTTGATGAGTTGCATGCCTGGCTCTCCCACACGGCTGTCCTACTGCAGGCCTCTCAGCCAATCAGCATTGACCTGCAAACCTGTGAGATAGAGCTAGCCAAGCACAAGGTACAAACACAAACTCTGTGTTGTCATTGGTATGTTTTTATATGCACATTCTTGCCAATGTTGTGTCCTCACTTTTGCAGTGCTTTTTGCTCATATCGAATGAAACACTATGTACTGCTTACTGAATGCTGCACAGATGTTAGAATGAAAGAACCTAACGTTCTGGCAATGTTCCCTCAGCGTTATGAACAACAGTTCTACAACAGTTCAATAGTTATAGAAAATGTTTTAGTTGGATGTTTTAGCATTTTATTTTAAAATGTTCCTACTTGTTTAAAAATGTAATGTTTACATGTTTCCTTAACATTCATATAGCCAAGAAAAAGAAAAACAAAACAAGTAACCCTGGTTGTAAGCCTGAAACTCACATTTCCTTTAAATGAATCACTCAATTCCGATGGTTAGATTAAATGTTGTACCTGGTGAAATCATGTTCACTCCAGACACTGCTTACTGTATCCTACACAGTCTTTACACAGTCTGTACTCTATACTGGCTATGACTTGTTTTTGTTTGTCTTTAGGTTCTGCGGAACGATGTGATGTCCCATGTGCACACGGTAGACTCTCTGAACCTGGCCGGCAGAAACCTGATTGAGTCTGGGGCAGGAGACAGTTCACATGTCCTGCAGACTCGTCTAGAACAGCTGAACGAACGCTGGGAATTTGTGCGCTGTGAGACAGAGCGCAGACAGCTAGAGCTGGAAAATAACCTCAGTCAGGTGACCACAAACACCAGCTAATAAACCAGATTACAGAATTCCTGGTTTGGAAAAAAAAAAGACACAATCCTTAACCCTTTGTGTTGTGCTGAAAATACTTTACCTAATTTGGTGCTCAGCCATAAATGACTGGCCTTTGCTTTGTAAATCTCTTTTTATTCTATATTATTACCAATTTTCAGATTCAATTTTTTCCTCTTCTGGTTTTCTTTCAGGTTTTGTATTTATTTTTGTAACTGACTGATCATTGTCCTCATTGATATGAACTTGTGCACTTTCAGTTTTGAGTGAAAAAAGCATCGTAGATTATTTTGGCAATGTTCAGTCCAAAACTAAGGTGCATAAGCACAGATCAACGAGGCCTTCAACCAGTTAGTTAAAAATGAATTACAGAACCTGTGCTCATTGAAATAAAACAATTTGATAAAGTATTCAAATCAATATGTGGCAATAATGCAGCATAATGAGATATTAATAAGCAGGAGGATTTTTCCTCACGTTGTTACACTTTTGAGTAGATTATTTTCAATTAGCCTGTTGAATTGTTTACCAGTTGCATTGAATGATTAATTAATCATTTAATTAATTAATTAAATTGGTCATGAAATTAAAAATCAAATAGTTTTGCATTAGAATACAATAGAAACGTATACCTTAAGTGTGAGTGTGTATCATAAACTCAGCCCTTATAACTGTATTGCAGGTTCAGGATGTAACCATGGAGATCCAGGATCTCCTGCAGTGGCTGGAACACACAGACCTGAGGCTGTCGTCCAGTAAGACGGTGTGGAGAATGCCAGACTCTGCCAACGAAAGACTGAGCGCTCATTTGG
Organism: Carassius carassius; assembly: GCF_963082965.1. Lineage (NCBI taxonomy): Eukaryota > Metazoa > Chordata > Actinopteri > Cypriniformes > Cyprinidae > Carassius > Carassius carassius. The sequence goes on along the minus strand of NC_081769.1, from coordinate 2,170,589 downwards.
TAATAAGCACTTAAATGCTGCATGCTGAACTTGGAGTGTTAACCTTGCAAACTGTGTTTATAAAACACTGAAGTCTCATTTCTGTATCTTGTGTGGCAGGAGTTGTGTAATGAGATGGATTCTAAAATGCACACTTACACAAATGTGCGCAGCGCCATCCACAGGATGTTGGAGGGCAGTGAAGGGGCCCGGGGCTCCAGCACGGAACATAGCTTATGCATGCTGGAGCAGAAGTGGAGCGCTGTCTATGCCAAAATGCAAGAAAGAAAGGTGATGACAGCATTTTCTGCATAATTATAGCCATCTACAGATATCACAGAAAGTTTTGAGCATTTCATTTTAAAAAGATTTTATACATATTATATATATATATATATATATATATATATATAGGTAACACTTTAGTTAAGGCACCAATTCTCACTATTAACTAGTTGCTTATTAGCATGCATATTACTAGCATATTGAGTGTTAATAGTACTTATAAAGCACATATAAATGCCTTATTCAACATGAACAAATTTTAGATCCCTTAATTGTAAAAACCCCATACCTAAACTTAACAACTACCTTACTGACTATTAATAAGCAACTAATTAGGAGGCAAAAGTCGTAATAGAATGTAATAGAATTGGACACCAAACTAAAGTGTGACCAATTTAAAAATTAGGATAGCACTTAACAGTATGGTCTCATTAGTGAACATTTACTGACACATTAAATAACATAAACTACAATGAGCAATACATTTGTTACAGAATTGATACATCTTTGTTAACATTAGTTCCATTAGTTTTAGTTAAAATACAGCTGTTTATTGTTGGTTCATGCCAGCTCGAATAAATAATATTAAAAGGTATCACTTTTGATTTTAATAAAATATGAATAAATGTTGACATTAACATTTATTGAGATTAATAAATGCTTTAGAAATGTTTTTCATTGTTAGTTCATGATAACTATGAAGTTATCTACTATTGACAAATGGAACCTTGTTGTAAAATGTAACCGAAGTATCCAAATGTGTGGCGGTGTTGACATTAACACTTTAAAGTAAAATGATTAAAATATTTCTCTACTGGCTAATCTCAAAGAAACAAAATACTTTTCCATCAGTGTTTTAAAAATAATTTTATGTTATGATATGGAATTGCTTGGAAATGGTGTGCAACATTTATTGAAGTATTGAATGTGCGCTGTATGTTAAGTATGTTTTATTTTAGTTTTATTACAGTTAGATTTATGTTTTGTATTTAAAGTAACAGTTTATTCAAAGTACAGTTTTAGTTTAGTCAACTATAATATCCCTGATTTTTGTAGGCAAAGTTAACAGAGGGACTTGGTCTTGCAAAGGAGTTTAACAGTAATGTCCAGGACCTGCTGATCAAAATGGCCAAGTGTGAGGAGACCATAAACACTCTGTCTGTGCCCAGCTTCATCCTGGACACCGTCTGCGCTCAGCTTCAGGAGCACAGGGTACGTGTGTCTGTGTGTGTGTGTGTGTGTGTGCATGTGCATGTGCTGCTGTGAGTGTCTGTGTGATTCAGTCGTGCTGTCTCTAGATGCTGGTAGGTGAGGTGCAGTCTTACGGAGAGAGGAAGACGAGTGTGGAGACCGCTGCCATGCGTCTGTCGGAGCTCAGCAGGAAGGAAGACTGCGATGTGGTGCAGAACCTTATCATGACTGTTCAGGACCGATACAAGAAACTCCTCCAGCACACCACAGACAGGGGGAAAACACTCGAGGACGTCAAAAGACATGCTAACCAGGTATCGACTTCTCATATGAACCACAACACTGACAGAAAGAAACATTCAGCAAATACCAAACTTCTGTGCTTTTCACCTCCACAGTTCAGTGAATCATGGCACTTGCTGGTGGACTGGATGACGGAGGTTGAACAGACGCTGGACACACACAAAGAGATCTCTGTGTCACAGGAAGAGATCAAACAACAGCTCACTGAACAAAAGGTACTTCACATCTCAGGACTCAGCAACGATGGCCTGCTGCACCTGATACAAGTTGCTGTAAAAAAAACCTCAGTAAATTAAAACTTGACAGTGAAGTATATGTATATATATATATATATATATAATGTATAAACCACACTGGAAATTTCACCACAGAAGAAGTCATAAGGTGAATTTGTATATTTTCAGGAGTTCCAGAAGTTGCTCCGCTCGAAGCGGCCGATGTACGAGGCCTGTCTGAAGAGTGGCCGCTCGCTGCAGGAGAAAGCCCAGACTCCTGCAGACACGCAGCACCTGGAGAACATGGTGTCTGAGCTCAGGGACTCATGGGACACCATCAGCGGCAAATCCAGCGAGAGGTGAGCCGACCGGAGCTCTGTAGTGTGCTGTGAGTCTGTTTCTGAGCTCTGAACTCTGCTTTTCTGTCCCAAGGCAGCACAAGCTGGAAGAGGCTCTGCTGTTTTCAGGCAGATTCACTGACGCTCTGCAGGCTCTTCATGACTGGCTGTACAGAACCGAGCCACAGCTGGCTGAAGATGTGCCTGTCTGTGGGGAAAAAGACCTGGTCAACAATCTGATGGACAAGCACAAGGTACAGCACGTCTCAGAGTAAAATGAGTTCTTTTTATTTTACATTCTCCATTAAAAGGCCTTTATAATGATATATGAGTTGTTGGAATTGGACACAAAATAACTTAGCAAAACCTGTTTGTAGTCAATAAAGTCAGCAAAATCCATTTAGAAAAAAATAAAGTTAAAGGTTTTTTGAGAGCAAAATCACTTAGCAAGATTGCATCTTTTCCTCCAGTTCTTTTCTTAATAATCATTACTATATGAATAATCATAATACAGCTATTTTTATTTTTATCTCTGTTGTTATAAATAAGAACAGATGCAATAAGAACAAATGTAATAATGAAAACTAATAAATTGATTATTAAAACTTTAAAAGCAGTGCAGTCAAGAGCAGCAAGTGATTCACTCTTTTCTTTTATTGTTTAATGCAAAAGAACAACAACAGTAGAAAAAATACAAGAAAGAAACAAATAGGCCTAGTGCATTACTTTTTTCATTTTATATCTATACGCCATTCAACGGCAGCGCAAGAAGTGAGCAGAGAAAAAGGTACTGTTTTCTGAAAACATATAAATAAGGATAATCGTGTGCTATTTGTAGCATTTGGATCACTAGACAAGGGCTTAATTTACAGTTTTTTTTTGAAAACCTTAAATCTGACCAAAATCTTAATTTTTCACTTTTTATTTTTGTCGCTCAAAATTGGCCCGTGCACATTCCGACTCATTCTGCCAGCACGGGTCTCCCATGAACTCAGTGCGTTGTATTTTAGTCTATAGTCTGCTGTAGGTGATGCTCTGATGCGCAGGTGTTCCAGCGGGAGCTCGGGAAGCGTGCCAGCTGTATCCGCACACTGAAGCGCTCGGTCAGGGATCTGACGCTGAGCAGCACGGCCGATGCACACTGGCTGCAGGAGCAGATGGAGGAGCTGGAGGGACGCTGGGAGGCTGTGTGTAAACTCTCTGTGTCCAGACAGACTCGACTAGAAGCCGCGCTGCAGCAGGTGCCAGCACACACCCCTGATAATCACAGCTTCACCTTCATTCACAAACATTTATACTTACATTTATGCATTTAGCTGACACTTTAATCCCAAGCACTTACATAACATTCAAAGTACTGTAGTGTTGTTACTTTTAACATAAACACGACTGAATATTCAGTAAGTTGTAAAGGTTTTTCAGTAAGTTTTTTTTTTTAATTATTATTATTGTATAACTGACTAATTACTAAAACTAAAACTGAAATCAAAATGAAAAGATATTTTAAAATAGAAAAACTAATAAAAGTGCCTAAAACACACATTTAAGGCACATTAAGATAATCCCAACATATTGCACACTACAGGAAAAAAGTCTGAAATGTCACTGTACATTATTTATACCATACACATTCACATTGTACAGTACATTCAGACATATTTGATATTCCCAAAATGTCAAATTTTCTTTTAGTTTAAGTACTTGAATCACTAAAACTCAAATAAAAATAAACATTCAAAAAAGCAAAACTAATAAAAACGACAAAAAATTACTAGATTTAACTCTTAAGATTTCAAAGAAAAAATAATTAAAATACAAAGTATGATAATACAAAAATAACACTACGTAATTTTTTTTCCTTCTTAATGGTGATGAATGTTTGTGAGGTAGATTCAGACATATTTGATAATCCCAACACATTCGTTCTCAGGCGGAGGAGTTTGATGGGATGGTTCACTCGTTCCTGGATCATCTTTCGGATGTTGAGAGGGTCCTGAAGTACGGAGTGCTGCCTGAGGAAGAGCAGGCTCTTCTGGCATTTCACACCTGTCACCAGGTACGGTGGACATGGACTCATTTAATAGTCCAGTCCAGAGAGTTGTACAGTATCATATGAGTTTCACATCGTTGTCTTTGTGATCTGCAGGAGTCGATTAGCTCCTTGAGCGCTCAGCAGACGGTGCTGGAGAACATTCACAGACTAGGAGAGGAGATCCTGTCCTCCTGCCATCCAGACTCTGTCATCACCATCAGATCATGGACCAGCATCACAAACACTCGCTACGAAGAGGTGATTACTAGATATTAATGTGGATGTGCAGTGACTGGATCATGACAGTTATTCTGACATTTACTTAAAAAAAGATATATAACACGAGCTGAACATGGACGTTTGTACAATTATACTAAAATATTATGACTTGATGATATATATATTTAGGTCCAAATATATTTGTTTTATTATTTAAGCTGCAGTTATATAATGAATATGGGTTTAAAGTGCACACTGAGCTTTAATTTGAGGGTATTCGCATCACAATCGGAGGAAAGGTTAAGGAATTACAGCTCATTAATATGTAATTCCCCCCTTTTTCAAGGGAATATAAGTAATTGAATAGTTGACTCAAAAGCTGTTTCATGGACAGATGTGGGCTATTCCTTCATTATTTCTACATCAGTTACTGTAGCAGGTAAAAGGTCTGGACTTGATTCTAAGTTGATTCTATTTGCATTTGAAAGCTGTTTCTGTGAACTACATCATGCAGTCAAAGCATCTCTCCATATAAGTGAAACAGATAATAGTTAGGCTTCAAAAACGAAATAAAACCATCAGAGAGATAGCAGGAACATCAGGAGCAGACAAATCAACAGTTTTACAGCAGCAAAATGATGTGCATGTGTTATGTGTGTGATTTCATGGCTCAGGTCCAGACGTGGGCGAAGCAGCAGGCCGAGAGGATCCAGACCACGCTGTCTGCTCTCGAGGGAGAGAGAGAAGAGATCCAGCGATTACTGGACTGGATCTCCTCCGCTGAAGAGACTCTCAGTCTGAAGGAGCAGGAGCCACTGCCTGAGGACCTCGAGCTCACCGCAGATCTCATCACACAACACACGGTAAATACAGAAATACAAACACATACAGTATGTATATATTTATATTAATATAATTTATATTAGAAATAAATCTGGTTAATATATAAACATAACATATTTTAAATATATAAATGCATGCATGTGCATTTATATATACATAATAAACACACACAGTACACATATATTATTTAAACAAAATCTTTTACTTTGGATGCGATTAATCTTTTGAGAGCACTAATGATGACAGAATTTTCATTTTGGAGTGAACTGTCCCTTTAAGAAAAGCAAAACTGTAAATAAAATGTCAGTACTTTATCCTGACAGAAGGAAGAGGTTCAGTTAAAAAATACAGTTTTTATAAGGTTAGAAGGTCCTGTGTATCAACTTCAAAACCCTTTATAAAATCAGCCAAATCAACATCAGTTTTCATCCCGAAGGTCCTGTCAATTTTTATTATTATGTTTCCTGTTTTATTCTGGGTCTCAAACAAAAATCTGTGAAGTAATACGAATCCATAATACTTCAAAATGTACAAAATAAAAACACAAAAAATCCATCAGATGCATAGTACATCATTAGCTAAACTAAAACACCAGTTTTGCAGTTTTGTTACTTGAAATAAAATGAATGTTAACTAAAATAAAATAAATTGTTTAATTTCTGCTAGTTGCCTAAGGCTCACTTCTCATTTACATTTAGCTTAACGTAATAAAATAACATAACCTAAAACTGAAATAAATATGAATAAAAACTATATAGACATTTTTTTAAAAGAAAGTTGAAAATATGAAAACATAGACACGTACAAACCCACAATAAAAAAAAAAAAAACAGAGCAGATCCGCCTCTAAAAAACCAAAACCATGCTGAAGGTCAAAGGTCAAGAAATGTTAGTGATTTCTTTTTAAGGATTTCATGGATGAGATGAAAGGGAAGCTACCAGAAATCGAAAACGCCACAAAATCCTGTAAACACAAGCTGGTTCCCAAGCAGCAGGTTTCTCCCAGTCGCAGGACACCAGCAAGTGAGTAAAGAACCAGTGTGATCCGCTGCTGTGAGTACTGTGTGCATGTCTTCGGCTGTAATCTCTGTGGACTGTATTCACTCATAGAGAGGAGAGGCACAGCGAAGCCCCCGCCGTCTGTTCCTCTTCCTCTGGAGAAGCTGGACCCTCAGACACCTGTGATGTGTCAGCTGGTGAGTCAATGGAGGAAACTCTGGCTCCTGGCCCACGGCACACAGAGCAGACTGGAGGAACATCTGCAGAGGCTGAAAGAGGTGATCAAGACTGCTCTGTAGCTTTGATAAAACAATACATCTGTGTTTGAATCCATGTGTGTGTCTAAGAACCATCTCTTTAACTCATGCAGCTGGAGGAGTTTGCTAATTTTGACTTCAACATCTGGCGGAAAAGATACATGCAGTGGATAAGTCACCTCAAATCCCGGATCCTGGATGTTTTCCGTAGCATTGATCGAGATCAGGATGGCCGGATCACTCACAAGGAGTTCATCGACAGCGTGCTGGCCTCTAGTGAGCATTAAAACTCTTGCTTGCTGATTTTTTGCATCAAGTTGTTTGGGTGAATACCCATATCCAAAAATATGTGTACATGCTTTACATTTCCATTTATGAAACTGTCATATGATTTGAAAACATACGTGAATAGTATTAGAAATTAGAACAATTTCAAATGTATAAATAAAATATATGTAATATATAGATGTGATATATTTTAAGATTTTTTGTATATCCGTCCTAAATCCAGTCATTACATGTAGATATTATGAGTAAATATACAAAATAGACACATATATCTGTGTGTGTATATACTGTAAATATATAAGTGTATATATATTGCAGATTTTTTTATATATATGTTGTTTTAATAAAGTTGCACACACACACACATATATAAAAAAATATATATTGCTGACATAGGTCGTTGCATCAGATAATACTATATAAATATCATCACATATATATAATTAATAGATGTAAATAATTTAATATATGCTATAAGCATATCTTCATCCACCCAGAGAATATGCATATGTGAATATTTCATATCGCCTTGTCGTATGGTCATATTATGTAACTGTTTGCAATATTTGACTTTGCATATGTACAGAGTTCCCCACCAACTCTCTGGAAATGACTGCGGTTGCTAACATATTTGATGTTAACGCTGATGGATTCATTGACTACTATGAATTTGTGAGTGCCCTCCATCCAAGCCGAGACCCTTACAGAAAGACGGTAGATGCAGACCAAATCAATGAGGAGGTGTGTGTAGCTCTGTTTCTATATTCTTTCTACATTGAGTATTCCTGTAAGACGATTATCAGAAACCTCACTTCTGCAGGTGAGTCGTCAGGTCTCTCAGTGCAACTGTCCAAAGAGATTTCTAGTGAAGCAAATTAGCTCAAATCGCTACAGGGTGAGTGGAAATCTGTTCTCAGTACAAATAATGCTGTTTATACCTGTTATTAACACCTGAACTGATATATCAATGCAACACGGACTAAAAGAACCAAAAACAGGACATGATGTCACAAGATTCGTCCGTAAAAAGGACAGAATGTACAGTACAAGCATATCTGGTTCTTGTGAATGCTAAACAAACCAGGGCTATGTTTCCCAAAAGTGTTGTAAACCTAAGTAAACTATAAGAGTCACCAGTGGTCCCTAAGATCAACTTATCTCACAATGCTTTAAAGAAACACAGCCCAGGACTGAATGGAGTATAACCAAGTGTATACACACAGTCTTAGTGCTGTCCGAATGCTCAGGTCAGATGTTGATACCAGGTGTACATGGAGCAGCACAGCTATATATCCATGACTAGTCCACACGCCTGATGATATGTCTGTGATTTCCACAAGTTTGGCGACTCTCAGCAGTTGCGGATGGTTCGTGTTCTCAGAAGCACTCTGATGGTTCGAGTTGGCGGTGGATGGACGGCATTAGATGAGTTTCTAGTGAAGAATGACCCCTGCAGAGGTGAATATCTCCCACTTATTCGAAATCTGTTTATTGTAGGTGAAATCAGAGGACAAACAGAGGTTCTCGCTATTTTCTGTGTAATATTATCTAATGGGTCACACTTTAGTATTGTTGCCTAAAATCTTTGCTTCCTAATTCTCGCTTATTAATAAAACCTATTCAGCAAGGCTGCATTTTTGTTATTGTGGTGTGAGTAAAGACTGTTATGCATCACACACAGTAAAGGGACGCACAAACCTGAAGATAAAGGAGAAGTATCTCTCTCCGGACGGGTTCGAGGCGTCGGGCCGCAGAGGCAGTGCTAAAGGCCTGACCGTCAGCAGATCCAGCTCCAGCCTCAGTTTATACAGCAGCGCTTCGGCTCCCAGCAGCCCTCTGACACGCAAGGTACACCAGCTAACCGCTCACTAGCAAACCATATTCATACATACATGCTGTTTCTTGTACCTGTGTGTCACTGCTCAGACTGATTTTCATAAAGTAACTCTGTTTTTGTGCTGACATAGGCATTGCTATGCAGAAGCTTCTCTGGTGAGAGGTGCATTCGACCCAGGAGCTCTATCGCAGCTTTAGGGAGCGACCATTTCTCTGCCGACATCGACTCTCCTTCACCTACAGGTTAAACTCACAGCTCTGCTACAGTCTGCATTTACCATAAAGTGTCCCGTTTTCACCTAAAAAAATGTCTAGATGTAAAATGTTATTGCTTGTTTTAGATTATCGTTAAAAAATGAAAAATTTTATTGCTGTGTTGTACTGTACGGTTGTGTACAGTTCTGAATCAAAAATACAGTAAAATTGTGGAGTATTGCTGTTTTTTTGTTAACATACTGTGAAATGTCATTTATTTCTGTGATGCGCCGCTGTATTTTCAGCATCATTCCTCCAGTCTTCAGTGTCACGTGATCTTCAGAAATCAGAATAATATGATGATTTACTGCTCAAGAAACATTTATTATCATTATCAATAACAGTTTTGGAAACAAAAAAAATAATTCGATTTTGTCCTGCATGTCATGTGCAGGGCTCCGTAATTTTAAATATTAGTGTACTGAAAAGCAAGATCATTGTGTTTTATTTTGATCTGAGTCCTAGTTTCACATTTTATTTTTAAGATGGCTTGGGCCAAGTCACAATAGATTATTAGCACATTGAGTGATTTTGTGATTTGTTTTCTTTAGAAGAGGCAGAAAGACCACCAACATGAACACATCTTGTCCCGTACCATGAGCTCAACCAGGCAGACGTTCCTGATCCACAGGATGGACAGAAACCACTCGAGCAGACCTCAGATCAGTGGACACGCTCAGACACAGCTGGTCACTAGTGCTCTGAGGTGTGTTACACCATCCGTTTCATAGCATAGCATTGACTTTTTACCTTCACAGACTTTGTTTTTACAAAACGGACTCCCTGCTTTGTGAGAAACGAGAGACCGCTGGAATGTTTTGCATGGGTTTGAGCAGCACGACGCCTGTAGTATCAAAGAGCAATAGCTTATGTAGTGCTTTACACAGCATACATGTATATGCACAGTTCTCTTTATTTTCTGTAGTTGCCTGATGTAGGGACAAATGTTCAATCTGACCCTGCATCCTCCACTGCCTTTGTCTCAGTTTCATCCCACAGTTAGTGATGCAAAATGCAAACCAAAATACTGCTGTCTTATGGTTTAGGCTTTTTGATATGCAGAGCTTTTGGGGTCCATGTTAATGTTTTGTGTAAGTGTGGCTATTATATCCTCAGGTCTGAAGTTCTAGAATATTTCAGGGTCTAGATTATGAATTTAAAGACCACATGATATATACCAGCTGTCACCATTAGCAAATAATAAATACTGGTTAACGGTGGTAAATGAGCCCCAGAAATACATGACTTTGCTTACATTTTCTGAAATGTGTAAATAGCAAATAGCAAAACCAGAAATACAATCGTTCCAGGTACATTTTAGTGCACTTTTCACATGACATGTCTACAAGAGTTGGTATAAGCTAATTTATAGTTGTTCCCCATTGCAGATGCAGATATATTAAACAGCACATTGTCATGTAAAAAAAAATTAAAAGTAAAGAAAATGTGCCTATGGATACACAATGGTTGCAAAATGACATTGTGTTGGTTAAAGCACATTTCATGGCAGTTCCAAATCAAAAGGTCTGGTGTCTGATGCTAAACGGCATGATCAAATGTCTCCAAAAGAGTTAAATGTGACCGTGGCAATGTTTCATTACAATGGTTGTTGGTAAAATATTCTGACGTTTCATCTGTGAAATCTAACCTATATTGTTTACAAAAGCAAATGTGCTTGCTAATTACTTTACCAGGTGTGCTACTGAGCAAGTTTACTGCGTCAAAAATGCCACACATACTGAGCTGATTATGCGATGCAAATGACAAAATGCATTCATTTACAAGTAATGCACCATGGTAAAAGTATTCTGTATTGATAACAGAGTATTGTGCAAGACAACATGCAAAACTGTGTGAAAAGCAACAAAAGTTGTTAGCGTTTATTGTTCATTTCATCTGGAAACTGCAGTCAAATGTAAGCAGAGTCACGTTTAACTTTGCTGTCAATATTCTTATTATAGCTTAATCGAAAAAAAACTATCTGCCATGATTCTTTGATGCCATGACACTAGAAGTTGGAGCTTAAGAAAATCCTGGTAATTATAACTTCATGATGGTGTAAATACAATCATTCCAATATGACTTGGACAAACAAGAACATGAGGTCTTTAAATACTTTGAGTCTGTTTAGAGATGTTCTTTAGCATTTTAGCATTGCGTTTGCTGTATGTCTCTCTAATTTTTTACACCTCAGTGTTTGTAAAATGTATATTAGTGTAATTTCCAGTATACAGACATTTATCTATAGAATTGTTGTTGTTGTTGTTGTTTGTTTCTAATTTGAATTTGAACAATCATGCCACCGGTTGTAATAACTTCATTTGAGGATTTGAAAGTGTAGGTCTCAATGAGAATTATACTCATCACAGATGCTCCAGCTGTGATTTTTGACTTTTATTTGAGCCAAACAAATCAACATTGATATGACCTGCTTTTTCATAGTGTCCTGCTCAGGGCAAAGTCTGCTGTATTCATTTTCTTGCCTTAAACCTACTTGTGAATGTTTGGGGTTGAATTCTTATACCATTGTACCAAGTTGTTAAGAATGAAGCATTTGATTCTAATTACAGTACATATCAAATATGTGTGTCTTTTAATTTTGTGCATATGCGGTTCGGTTCTCTTAATTTTGAGTTGAAATGGGTTTGAAGGGTTCAGGATTGCTTAGCAGGCATACTTTGCTTTAGCTTTTTGCTTTGCTCTACTCTGCTTCATCTGAGAATCTACAAATGAAGTCATATTAATAAAAGACTCTCAAAAACTCAAAATTCTGTGATTATTCATCATCTTTTAAATGCTGGTTTATATAATCCATTTCTGGAAAGAGATCGTCTTCTGATATGCACCTGCTGATGTTTTACTGTAAATCTCTGATGCTGTAAATAATGGTATGTTCAGTAGCATTATTGCTTGTTTACTGTACATTTCTGATTTTGTAAAATAAGGTTACATAGAATTTGAGATCAGCGCTGAATTACTTTTAGTTGTGGAATGACACTAATCATAACATTTCTTGTAGTTATAAATCTGTTCAAATAAAATGTTTCATAGAAAGTTGTGTATAAAATGGTCTATAAACTGTGCATTTTTGCAAAATTCAGTGCTAAAAAAAGACCCAGGCTGATGTACTGTGGTAATAAGGAGTTTTCCATATTGATTTTTCACAACTGTTTGTGCCATATTTAGATTTACACATTTAATGTTGTGTTTTGACGTTAATGGAAATCTGCTTAAACTTAACAGATTACATTTCTTTTCTTATGATGAGGGACACCAAATACTATGACAAATCATTTGGCAGAAAGAGGAGCAAACAGGAATTTGATTAAGTACATGAATACACTGATTTTGGTTCAATTTAAATAAATAAATAAAAAAGAAAGAAAGCCAAGAGAAATTGTAAGGTAAAAATAAACACACACACACACACACACACATTTTGATGACTGTAACTGACAACTAAGGTAAATCCCAAATTCAGTATCTCAGAAAATTAGAATATAACTTAAGACCAGTACAAAGAAAGGACTTTTAGAAACCTTAGCCAACTAAAAAGTATAAAAATGAAAAGTATGAGCATGTACAGCACTCAATACTTAGTTGGGGCTCCTTTTGCCTGAATGACTGCAGCAATGCGGCGTGGCATGGAGTCGATCAGTCTGTGGCACTGCTCAGGGGTTATGAGAGCCCAGGTTGCTCTGATAGTGGCCTTCAGCTCTTCTGTATTCTTGGGTCTGGCATATCAATATCTTCCTCTTCACAATACACCATAGATTTTCTATGGTCAGGCGAGTTTGCTGGCCAATTGAGAACAGGGATACCATGGTCCTTAAACCAGGTACTGGTAGCTTTGGCACTGTTTACAGGTGCCAAGTGAAAATGAAATCTGCATCTCCATAAAGTTGGTCAGCAGCAGGAAGCATGAAGTGCTCTTAAACTTCCTGGTATACGGCTGTGTTGACCTTGGACCTCAGAAAACACTGTGGACCAACACCAGCAGATGACATGGCACCCAAACCATCTCTGACGGTGGAAACTTTACACTGGACCTCAAGCAATGTGGATTGTGTGCCTCTCCTCTCTTCCTCCAGACTCTGGGACCCTGATTTCCAAAGGAAATGCAAAATTCACTTTCATCAGAGAACATAACTTTGGACCACTCAGCAGCAGTCCAGTCCTTTTTGAAGCGAGACGCTTCTGACGCGGTCTGTTGTTCAAGATTGGCTGGACACAAGGAGTGCGACAGCTGGAACCCATGTCTTGCATACGTCTGTGTGTAGTGGTTCTTGAAGCACTGACTCCAGCTGCAGTCCACTCTTTGTGAATTTCTGTCACGGTTGGTAAACCATGATCTCTGGGTTTTGCACTTTGTGGTGAAATCTGTGTGTTTCGTATCTGCACTGATTAGTTTGTGGGCGTCTCCATTAATTGTCACCAGCAGCAGCTGTCACTCATCACTCTCTCTCTATATAATGGCTTGTCTCACGTCTTGTGTTTGTGAGAGCGTTGTTTCATGTTGGTAACTGTTCTTTGCTTCTGTGTTGTTCTGCGTTTGGATGTCCGTGTCTTCCCCCGGAACCTCATCCACTCATCACACCTTCACAAGCATCACAACTTACCTTCGGCTCGATTCCCCGCAGTTCCTGTGCCATCCTCTCCTGATGCCAACTCTCCACCACCATCTGGATTACTCACCACCTTCACCATCTTGGATTGTCGTCTTCCCAGCATTGTTTGTATTCTTGTTAGTTTTGTTTTGTTTCATTAAATATTGATCGCACTTGTTTCCAGCTTCTCTTTCACCCAGTCGTCACAATCTCCACCACATTTTTGAATGGGTTTTGTTTCACAATCCTCTCCAGGGTGCGGTTATCCCTATTGCTTGTACACTTTTTTCTACCACATCTTTTCCTTCCCTTCGTCTCTCTATTAACGTGCTTGGGCACAGAGCTCTGTGAACAGCCAGCCTCTTTTGCAATGACCTTTTGTGTCTTTCCCTCCTTGTGCAAGGTGTCAATGGTCGTCTTTTGGACAACTGTCAAGTCAGCAGTCTTCCCCATGATAGTGTATCCTACAGAACTAGACTGAGAGACCATTTAAAGGCCTTTGCAGGTGTTTTGAGTTAATAAGCTGATTAGAGTGTGGCACCAGGTGTCTTCAATATTCAACCTTTTCACAATATTCTAATTTTCTGAGATACTGATTTTCCTTAGTTGTCAGTAATATACATCAAAATTAAAAGAAATAAACATTTGAAACATATCAGTCTGTGTGTAATGAATTAATAAAATATACACGTTTCACTTTCTGAATGAAATTAGTGAAATAAATCAACTTTTTGATGATATTCTAATTATATGACCACCACCTGTATATATATGGTGAAAAATGAAATTAAATGTGTTTTTGGAAGTGAAAAAGAACAAGCCTTCTTTTAATTTCAAAGTGAAAAAAAAAAACACATTTAATGCTTTTTATTTAAAAGACTGTTCCTTAATTATACGTTATCAGATATATGCATTAGGGTTTTGTGTTATGTCTTGTTAAATTAATGTTCATTGCATTATTTTAGAGTTTTGTAATATTTTGTTTGTTTGCCCCTTCTATATGTTAGTTTTTACCTCAGCTTTTGGAAAAACTACTTGTAATGAGTTTTGATTAATCGTCTGTTTTGCTCTTGGCAACCTGTGTTTCTTTAAGGTGATTGTCAGTATTATAAAGGTAAAAACTGATTTTAATAATAAGTGTTGGCTTGATAACTCTAATACTTTTTTTGTAATTTACCATTTTAAACTGTGAAATGTACAGTTTTGTTTACACAGCTACCAGTTGTTTTCTTTTTTCTAGATGTGGCAGGATAGTTTTACAGTATGGTATTGTAAAACTTACTCAAGTTGCTCATAATATGTGTTCATTCTGCTGTGTCTCACACCGGACTGTTTTAGGTTTTTTGGGAATTGTTTCTTCTGAAATGATCTTCTCTAGCCTCAACATTCTTTGTGTGATTACAAACTACGACTGCTCCAGGATATTATAAACACTGACAGCTCTCACTGCGAGGCCTTGGAGGAGCAGATCTTAACAAGTGACCGTGGAGCTGTTGTTCAGAGCCAGAACACATCAGTGTCAGAGAACTTTTCAAAGAAATCATTCACAGAAATTTACTTGACAACATGCAGTGCGCATAAAACCGTGAAAAGAGAAACATCTAAAAATGTTAATCTAACAAACTTTACATACAAAGACAGTTTAGAGCGACCACGTTTTAATCAGGCTCTAAAAACAACATTCAAATATCATATGAGTAGTACCCTGTCTTCCTGACATGTGATAGCTCTGTGTAAAGAATAGCCACTTGTTTCTAAACTTAAAAAAAAATTGCAATCATTTCAAAATGTACAAAAATATACAGTACAGCCCAAAAGTTTGGACACACCTGCTCATTCAAAGAGTTTTCTTTATTTTCATGACTATGAAAATTGTAGATTCACACTGAAGGCATTAAAACTATGAATTAACACATGTGGAATTATATACATAACAAAAAAGTGTGAAACAACTGAAATTATGTCATATTGTAGGTTCTTCAAAGTAGCCACCTTTTGCTTTGATTACTGCTTTGCACACTCTTGGCTTTCTCTTGATGAGCTTCAAGAGGTAGTCACCTGAAATGGTCTTCCAACAGTCTTGAAGGAGTTCCCCGAGAGATGCTTAGCACTTGTTGGCCCTTTTGCCTTCTGTCTGTGGTCCAGCTCACCCCTAAACCATCTCGATTGGGTTCAGGTCCGGTGACTGTGGAGGCCAGGTCATCTGGCGCAGCACCCCATCACTCTCCTTCTTGCTCAAATAGCCCTCGATGCCTTCAGTGTGACTCTACAATTTTCATAGTCATGAAAATAAAGAAAACTCTTTGAATGAGAAGGTGTGTCCAAACTTTTGGTCTGTACTGTATATATTTTGTCATGTTTTAAAGAATGCACTTATTTTGATGTGTTGACTAACAAACTAAAGCACATGAAGTACTTGATTATAATTTTAACCTTTATTCAATAATATATGCACTAAATTACAACTTCATCTTTACAAGCGTGTCATTCATTGCAAATATATTTAAAAACATACAAGTTTCAGTAAAAAGTATATTTTAGTCTATCATAAATGCTATTCGGCAATAACACTTAACCATATCAATAAGCATCATTCTGAGAGACTTTAATTATAGGGTTAATTCAGGATAATTTGACTGTTTTCTCAGTCAACACAATGTAAAAAAAAAAGTCCCAACTCCAACACCATTAAATGTGTTCCTCCCAAAACTGTTATGATAAATATTAAACTGTGGGCTGGACTTGTATGTTGTTTAACACATATTAAGTAAATAGACATAAATAAATAAAATTATATTTGTAACTATTCTTGCCAGAGTTTACGTTGAGAGTTAAAGGATCATTTAAATGTCAGCTGCTTCAGCCTCAGTCAAGTAATAAGCTACACTTCCTGCTTCAGCTCAAGGTCAAGCTTGTTAGGAGAGAGAGAGAGAGAGAGAGAGAGAGAGAGAGAGAGAGAGAAGGAGGGAGGGGTTACTGCGCCATGCTTACTTGCCTTCTCTGTTCACCCTTCGCCGGGAAAGCCGAGCACATGGTTTTGAATGTTAGCCCACTGGGATAAAGGACCCCTGCTTCTCACAGCTCGCGCCTGTGTGCTCTCATTACCATCCGGTGAATTTTAGAACGAACAGGAACATAGAGAGCAAGAAAAACAGGGCTCAAACTCACATGCTGAAGGCTGATGAAACTGCTGTCAGAATGTACTGAAACCTCAGGACAATCAGGTGGGACGTGTGTGTGTGTGTGTGTGTGTGTGTGTGTGTGTGTGTGTGTGTGTGTGTGTGTGTGTGTGTGTGCTTGTGATTATCCAGTTTAGTGCACTAAAAGTGGTGTTCTGTAAACCAAAGAGCCAAAGGAGATTCAAGGGCACTGAAGAGTTGTTAGCCACTGGTATGAGCACAAACTGGTTATTGTGAATGGAATGAATTAATCAGGCTGAAGGAAATGGTTATCAGTGATCAGGTGATCAGGGAGTGAATACAGCGGTAATTACTGGAACTGTTAGTGTAGTATTAAGTCTAGTGAGTTTATGTGTAATCTGTTTGTTTTTAGTACTGTACATTTGAATGGGAAAGGTCATGTGACATCTCTGATTCAGACTGGATTTTCAAACATTACCAAACCCAGAAAATATAATAGAGAACTGCAAGAATTCAATAGCAGTGAAAATGTGACTCACTAAAGGGAAGTAAATACAATTGAAAATACATGTTTCTATTTTGAGTGTAATAAGGCAAATGTCACTATCCATAGGGATGTCCAATCTTGCTCCCAGAGGGCCACTTTCCAGCAGAATTTAGCTCCAGCCCTGGTTACAGCAGTATTTTGAAGAAATTATCTTACAGAGAAAGCTGCTGACTAAATGAACCACATGCCCAAGGAATTAAAGTAAACTGCATATTAGCTTTATAAAAAAATGTATGGCTTTCTGTTGTTTATGTATATGAACTATAATTCTCCACCACCTACGCACGTTATAATGGACCATCCTATTATTGAACCAATGTTGTTCAAACAACAAAAGTGTGACATTGTTACAATGGTTTCGCAAATAACTAGTTAACTTCTCCAACGATGCAACTTGTTAAGCAGAAACTTACATAATTATACAATAAACGCACCCCTGTACGATAAAAGAGCTGAAAAACAATCCCACAGATTTACATTGAAGGAGGGACCAGAAGATCAGAGACTTGGCCCACTAAAGCAACTGCCTACAACCACCCAAAAAATCATAACAACACACTAACAACCACTCAAAACAACCCAGCAATTGCTTAGAAACACCTTGAAACCACCATGGCATTGTGGTAGTCTCGTGTAGACTGATGGCTGAAGGTCTGGGAACCTTGGCTGCTTTGAATGGACAGCCCAAGAGACATTATGACTGACAGGTAAAGCAACCAATCACGGTTTATTTTGTGCCGCGTAATGTTTAGGGGCAGGGAAATGTCCCCACGATAACAGACTGCTGTGTAAAACTCTTGGACGTATTTTAAAGATGATATGCTGCAGACTTTAAATATTTCACATACTTTTGAAAATCCATCGTTTAGTTGATCCTTAAAAATACAGTTACAGTAAACACAACAGCTCTCTTCTTTCATGAGGGGGTTTGGCATCACAGCATCTTTGTTTCCAGGCAGAACGTTAAAGAACATGACACACATGTCTCCCGGAAAACCTGTATAATTCAACCAAATAATATTCTCTTATCTGTTATGCACAATACAATGTTAAAGTAGTGTCAGTGCTCTTTTCTGACAGCAAAACAGCACTTTAAAGTCAAAGAAATTGAAAGTCTATCGTAAAACTAATTAGTTCCCCTGTGCTTCCATCTTTCAGATAACCTATAAAAAACCAGTTGCCTTTTTGACGTGTGGACCTCAGTGCCTTCATCATGTCACTGCTCACACACGTGTTGGCCTGCCTTTTTGGCATCGGATCATGGGTGGCCATTAATGGGATGTGGGTGGAGCTACCTCTGATCGTCCCCTCCATTCCTGAGGGTTGGTTCCTGCCCTCCTACCTCACAATCATTATCCAGATGGCTAACATCGGGCCTCTCTTCATCACGCTCATGCACCGCTTCAGACCGGGCGTGCTGGATGAGCGGCCGGTTATCTACATGATCGTAACGGTTGGTGTGGTGGCCACCTTCCTCCTGGCGTTCCTCTGGAACCTCAGACTTACTATTGGAGGAGGCGAACACAGTGCTGCCTTACTGTCCCTCAGCTTCCTGCTGTCTGTGGTGGACTGCACCTCATCCGTCACCTTTCTTCCCTTCATGATGCGTCTGCAGCCTCGGTATCTCACCACCTACTTCATTGGAGAGGGTCTAAGTGGCCTGGTACCAGCACTGGTGGCTCTTATCCAAGGCGTAGGGGTGGTCCACTGCAAAAATGCCAGTGTTAATGCAAACTTTAGCATGGAAAACTCATCCTGGGGCTTCGATGGAGAACTGCAGGCACACTACCAACCAGCCAACTTCTCTGCTCAGGGTTTCTTCTTGTTCCTTAGTGCGATGATGATGGTGTGTCTGGGCGCTTTCTTGTTACTCAACTTCCACCCAGCAGTGGCGAGGGAACAGAAGAGCAAAGGTTATATTGATGATTCTCAGCGGGTGGAGAAGATTGATATGAGCCAAGTCCCAGATAATGAAACTCCAGAACAAAGGCCCATGTTGGATTTCCCAGAAGGCCCTGTGATAAAGCAACACAGTTCATTTGGGAAAGGAACCTACAGCAGAACTGAGCTGGTCTTCATATTTGTAGTTCTGTCCTGGGTAAATGCACTGACCAATGCAGTCCTGCCCTCAGTCCAGGCTTACTCCTGTTTGCCGTATGGAAATCAGGCCTATCATCTTGCAGCCACATTGTCTTCAGTAGCCAATCCAGTGGCTTGTTTCATTGCCATGTTTGTGCCAATAAGGTGAGAACAATGATGCGCTATATTCATGCAACTATTCCATGTCTGAATTGCATTTGGCTAACGTGCTTTCTTAAATCATTTCGAAGGTCTCTGGTGCTGATGGGGGTTCTGACAGTGACTGGCACAGGGTTTGGAGCATATATAATGGCCATGGCAGCACAAAGCCCTTGCCCTCTGCTGATCAATCATGACCTAGGACCAGCACTCATCGTAAGACTTACACGCATGCTTTCTATTGGTCTGAGCTGTTCCATATTTTACAAGCATAAGTAAATGTACTTGCACTACAATTTATATTCTCAATAATTAAGGTTCTTTATTTGGGCGTAACTGGTTCCATGAAGAACCGTTGACATTCCACGGAATGTTTAAACTGCACAAAAGGTTATTTAAAGTGAAAAAAGGTTTAAAATGCCGTTCAAAATGGTTCTTTTAAAAATGTTTGGGATGGCAACAAAACACATAATCTCCATGTGCTCTTTCTCGCTTTATCTTTAGGTCATAACCTGGGTCATATTTGTCCTGACTTTGTCTTATGTGAAGGTGATTATTGGAGTGATCCTGCGAGATGAAGGCCACAGTGCTCTCGTGTGGTGTGGAGCTGTGGTGCAGCTGGGCTCTATGTTAGGTGCCCTGTCTATGTTCCCTTTGGTTAGTGTTTATAGACTTTTCCAGTCAGGAGATCCCTGTAATACCAAGTGTCCTAAATAAAAGCAATCATTATTCAGAGTAAAACACTTATATGTTAGCGAACAAGGTTGAATAATACACAGAGGTAAGACCAAGCACATTTTTCCATTATAACTTTTTTTCCCCCCACATTTACATACAACCCAAATCTCAGCTACTGTATTGTTCCAACAACTATTTTGCCATTTGGTTGTATATGGCCATATAGTTCTTAGTACTGTTACATCATGACAAAACAAGCTTTATAACCTTCTGTAAAATCTGGAACTGCCTTATAGTTACAGTGTAACTTGTCAGTTATGACATTTTTGTTATAGTTCAATGTTTATACTTAATATGTAGTGTTTTTGGTATCATACTGAACTGTTGCTAAAGCATGAGGTCATGGTTTTTAAAAGAATTTGAAAATATTTATGCTTTTATATAAGCCTTGCCAAATCCTATTCCTGTTCCTTTGGTTTGGTAAAAAATAAATATTTGTTCTCTAAGAATAAAGCTGTGTCGTGCTGATTTCTATTAACATCTAGTTGATTAATATAAGTCTATCACATTAACTCATCGAACTCCATCATAAAGTTGGTCACACTGGGAAACTCTGATGGGCATGCATATATATATATATATATATATATATATATATATATATATATATATATATATATATATATATATATATATATATATCACATATCAGCAAATGTGACATAATTTTCATTTCCATAAGTCATCAGACTCGATACAGCTCTTTTTATTCAACACATTTTTAGGGGCCAAGCACTGAAGGTGCGTAGGACCCTATTGTATTTGTTCCTGTTCTTATTATTAGGGGCCAAGCACCGAAGGTGCGTAGGCACCTATTGTAATCGTTGGCGTTATTATTATTCTTCTTCCGCCGCAAGTCTATGGCAGCCCATACAACTGATTGCGGGAAAGTTGTAATGGCTTGACATTCTGATAGAGGGCAGTCCCAACATTAACTATAGCAAATTTGAAGTCTCTAACTCCAACTCTCTAGCGCCACCACTTGTCCAAACTTTCAATGTTTGTATGCTAATTACTTTTGAACTGTAAGCCAGAAAATGAAATTTCTCGCCATGACTCGCCATGATTTTAAAACTGATCGATTTTCAAAAAGGCTTCGTTGAATAAACATGAGTAACGTTACGTACTGCACGTTTAATAATAATAATTCCTTACATTTATATGTTTAAATATCAAAACAAGGCATGGGTGTTTTTATATCACTATTTCTGAAGGAAGACTTGCATGTTATATGCCTGATAACGCAGCGTTTGTGAGCGTAGCTCTGCTTTGTTTACAGCTGTTACTGGAGAAACCTCTATTTCTCGCGCTTTATGTATCTCCTGCTCGGAAATAATTAATTTGCATTTTCATTAAGTCCACCTGATTTACGCAGCAAACATATTTTGTTTGTTATCAAAAAAAAAAATCTACTCTAGAGGTACTTGGCTGTTGTTATTGATTTCATTTGGAAGTCTACCGGAAGTTAAGTTAGGGCCACAAAAGCGCGCATGCGCAGTAACATTTGTTTATGTTGTTGCCGTTGAAACCGTCTATATTGGCTATATCTTCGAAACCGCTTGTCCGATCGAGACGAAACCACCGTCAGAAGTTCGGAAACATAGGTCGATAGCCAAATGCTAATGCCCAAATGCGAAAATATTGATAGTAAGGGGTAGTAATAGTCAATCATGTGTCAGTCATTTTTTACATGTTTTTTCATATAAATGTCTATAACTTTGAAGTGAATTGAGATAATTTCACCAAAATGGACACACATATGTATGGGCTCACTCTAAGGACACATAGAAAAAATGGTGGGACTGAGCCTCTTGGTGGCGGTATAATAGAACTAAACAAATGCATTGGTGTAATATTATGAAACTCAGAATGTGCCAACAACACCATCCCCTGAAGGTACTCAAAATAATTCAAAACAGCGCCACATAGTTGTCAAAAGTTATAACAAAATTTCCAAAAAGGCTTATAACTTTTGAATAAATCTGGCTATTGAAAAGCTTCTGGTCTCAATAGATTCCTTGGGTCAAGTCGAAAACATAGATACCAAGTTCTCCTTATTTGGCCGAACTTCCTGTCCGCCATCTTGATTTTCAGTTAAAACCTACTTTTTCGAACTCCTCCTAGACCTCCTTCAGACTGAGCCAACTAAAAGATATTGATTTCGTGTCGATATACGAGATGGTTCTCATTTAGCTCATCAATGAATTTGCTGGAAGGATGCCAAAATGCATTTGAGGCTGTATCTCAGCAAAGCTTTGACATTTTTGCATCAAACATTGTATGTGTCATTGTCACCTTACACTGACCATGCCACATCAATTTTGTAACAACGCCACCTATTGGTCAAGAGAAATAAACCAATCATTAATTCTTAATTATTAGCATTTTTGAAAATTTCATAACTTTTGATTGCATTCACCTATTTTAATGAAACTGGTCTCAAAATATTCCTTGGGTCAAGCCGACAACATACATATCAATTGTTATAATAAGCTGAACCTCCTGTCGTCCATTTTGATTTATGTTGTTAACCTACTTTTTTGCACTTCTCATCAACCTTTGGTGCGATTTTCATCAAAATTGATTCAAATCATCTTCAGACTGTGCTGACCAAAAGTTATGGATTTCGTGTCGATAGACGCAACCGTTTTTGTACAGCGCCACTATGAACATTAAGCACTGTGTCAAAATTACTCTAAGGCTATATATCTTCAAAGCTTTGACATACTGACACCAAACTTTGTATGTGCAATAGTCACCTCACACTGACCATTCCACACTAATTTGGTAAGAGCGCCACCTATTGGTTACACATGATAAGCCAATAAATCCTATTACTAGTTGTTGTGTTTATTGTTTTCAAGCCATTTTGCCTAAAATAATCTTAGAATTACTCATTCCTGCAGTTCGTCTGAAGCTTGCTTCTGTAGTGCTTGGCCCCGTTATTGCTGCTTGCAGCTATATTTAGAAATTAGCTTTAGTAAGGCTGAAACCCCAAGTGAGCAAGCCATTGGTGATAGTGGCCCAAAAACTCCCTGAGGTGTTAAAATGAGAAAGAAAGCCTGAATCTTGAATCCTGAATGTTGTTTATGTGCATTAAGTAAAACACAAACACAAATCAACTGCCTAAATAATCCACCCCAAAAAAATGTTATAATTATAGGTAGACCAGCTAATTATACCTTGTATAATCAACTTATTTTAAGACAGTTTGTATTCTTTCATACTACTATTTCAGCACACATAATATATATAATGACAACATTTGATTTAATTATTTTTTTCTTATTATAGGCCTATACACATATAATAATTAAAAAGTACTAACTAAATAAGCAGGCCTACTAGTATAAATAGAGGACTTGGGGAAGGGGTTGATGGGTGTTGGTATTTTTTGATTTACAAAATAAATTCATGTTCAATTTTAAATAGATGTCCATGTTTTCATCCTACTGTTATTTGGTTGTAACATCATCGTCACTAAGTTACAAATGTTAAAGTGAAAACTACTAATTTTCTACTACTACTGCGTACTGAGTAGGTACTAGTAAATAATAAATTACATTATTACATTTAAAAACTGCCCCGAACTAAACAGAATACTGAAATAAAATCAAGGAAGCCATAGGAAAGGTAGAACAATGGTCGTATAGCTGGGGCTTTAAGCTTTCTCCAAGTAAGTCTTGCCATATGATATTTACAAGGAAGAAAGGGATAGAAAAACAGAACCTACAGTTATATGGACATAATATGGAAACAGTAGATCATTTTAAATATCTTGGTATGTGGTTAGACCAAAAGGGAACATGGAAAATACACATTGAAAAGGTGGAATCAAAATGCAAGAAAGTCATCAATTTAATGAGAGCAGTAGTGGGGAAAGACTGGGGAGCAAATAAACAATCACTAATATATATTTACAGGGCTTTAATGAGGTCAACAATCGATTATGGATGTTATGTATATGGAGCAGCAGCTAAAACACATTTACTGAAGCTAGATAGAATTAGTAACAAAGCATTGAGGATATGTGCAGGTGTAATGAGATCAACACCAATTAAAGCAATACAGGTTGAGTTAGGAGAAGTGCCGTCAGATCTGAGAAGAGATAAGCTCATGCTTACATATTGGAGTCGCTTAAGTGGATGTGGACATGAAAATCATGCAAAAAGTGTTATTCAAGAATGTTGGGAGTATAGGTCTTTTAAAGGTAATGGCTTTGGATGGGTAACAAAGACAAAATCAGAGGAATATAGAGTGAAAAATATATGGTTTAATTCACCTATACCTATTAGTAATATACCTATATGGTTATTTACCAAAACTGAGATAGACTTAAACATTTTGGAACTAAAAAATGAATGGGAAGAGAGTGAGAAAGGACACCTGGCAAGTCAATATATAAGGAACAAATATTATAGTTACTTAGAAATTTATACAGATGGATCTAAGGATGAGAAGGACAATGTAGGAATAGGAATATATATACCAACAATGAACATAAGTATTGGAAAAAGATTACCTGATCAGGCTTCAGTGTATACGGCAGAGATGATGGCGATTATTGTAGGACTACAGTGGGTTGAGGAAGTAAAACCAGACAGAGTGGTGTGTTGTGTTGATTCTGTAGCAGCTTTATATAGTATTCAAAATATGAAATCTAGTAGAGAAGATCTAATGCTAGAAATCCAACAAAGTTTATTTAGATTACAGAGACTACAGATAGATGTGAGATTATGTTGGGTACCTGCTCATATAGGAATAAAAGGGAATGAGGGAGCAGATAAAATCGCAAAAAATCAACCAGGACAAATGATAAAATAAATATACCCCTTGGAAAAGGAGAGGCTAAGGCAATAATCAAAAAAGAAATTATGAAAAAATGGCAGGACAGGTGGGATGTGGATAAAAGTGGAAGGAAATATTACAGATTGCAAAAATCTATTAATACACAGGGGGTGAATAGAAGTAACAGAAGAGAGGAGAGTGTTTTAACCAGGCTAAGGTTTGATCACACAGGATTAAATAAAACATTGTTTTTAATGGGTAAAAGCCAATCTGATGAATGTATAGAATGTAGGTCCAAGGAAGATGTTGAACACGTATTATTGCATTGTAAGAAATATAGGGATGAGAGGATGAGACTAAATCAAAAGATAAGTCAGGTAGGAAGAAAGTGGAATATTGAAGGTTTGTTAGGCACAACAGGAGATGGGGTAAAGGATGCACAGAAAGCAGTTGTACAATATTTGAAAAATATTGGAATATATAATAGGATTTAGGTAGTATATTTTTTTTTTTTTTTTTTTTTTTTGATATAGTCATGATAATATCTTCTCATGTTACATACTCCTATACAGTAGGTGGCGGTATGCACCTTTATAGTCATGGTTGCAATCTGCCAAAAAACGAAAAGAAGAAGAAGAAGAAACAGAATACTGTTCCCTTACCAAAATGGCCGCCGTTCCGGCTCGTCAATTCCACTGGCTGAGGCGTAACTTCCGCTCTCGACTCCTCCTTTGTCTGAGTCCTTTCGCTCCTCCGCCTAGTTATTTATTTATTTCCTTTTCGTTTGTGGGGTATATTTTATATATCCTTATCTCTCGGTTATTGAATGACACTCGATTCCGACACATATATGCCTAAAAGCAAAGCCCCCAAAATGGATGATGTGGACTACAGTAAGTGAAGCGTTGTGTTTCGACTTTCCTTGTTCTCTTGAGCTCTGGGAAGGCGTCATGTAGAAGGATGCTTTGGATATTTTAAAGGTTTAAACGCTAATGTCAGCCGTTTGTTGTCACATCTATGGTTTGTGCAGCTGCAGGACATAATTCAGCCTGTCATCAGCAGTCATTGTTCTGGGTTCATTCATGTTTGGCCTCCTTCAGTTGTTTACATCTGTATTGTGTCTACTGGGTTTAACAGAGGCTGAATAAATTAATGCCAACATGGTGTGTTTCATAGTTTCTTATAGGCCTTGTGTAATATTTTTCAGCTGTTCATCACATATGTTTTGGGTGTCATTCTTGGATGTTTCAGTAGTTGTTTATTTTTAGGGAAACCATATACAGATTCAGCCTGATCTTGTCATAACTTAATTTTAAGTGAAATCTAAACTCAATTGTGCTCGTCATCTGTCGTCATCATCTGCCTGCACACATCATACCTTTCTGGAAGATCCTGAAGATAGGCTTATAAAAATGTCCACAGAGGCCACATTCAAAACCTGGGGTTTAAATAACAAAGGCACATTGTGCTGAACCCATCCTTTGGATTGAAGTAAATAAGTGTAATTGATCTGTGAGTATCTGTCTCGGAGATTGTCTTCTGTTGAAGCTCAAGATCATCTCATTATGAACATTATGAAATATTCTAACAATGACCATCAAAAAAAGATTTTTAAAGCATATATGTACAAATTTCGAATTTGCAGTTGAAATGACAAAACATCTATAATCAGTTTTTTTTTGTAATTGTTAACCTATTTTCATAATTGTTTAAAAAGTTTCGAAACTGCTGTTTTAGAATAAAATGTTTCCTATTTTGAATCTTTTGAAATGAAAACACCTGAAGCAGGATCAGGGGACTTTGAAACAAGGGATTCATGGTATTTTTGGATGGTTATTTTTACTATTATTTTAAACTAAAAGAAAAGAAAGAGAAATAATTTTTTCAGTATTAGTGAAAAATTACGATTTGGAGATGAAATAAAAATAGGTTCAAATGTCATGAAACTTACGTTAATAAAATTGGCACATTTTTTTCCTTTAAATCAATGCCTTTAAACATTTTTGTAACTGCTGTTTTAGAGAACAAAAGGCTTTTTTTTTTTACTTTTTTTTATACAAATAATAAAACACATCCAGAAATGTAAAACAGATTTTTAATCTCTTTTAAAATGAGATTTGATCTAGTGGGATTTAGCACATTTTTGCTGAAAGGTGACGATGATCTGCAAGATTCCCCTTTGTGTCAAACACATTTTATTGGACTGTCCAGATTTTAATGTGTGTATGTAGAAAACGGTTTTATGAAGTGAACTCACATATAGAGTTTAGTATAAGTTTGCTAGAAAAAGTTATCATATGTTAATGTAATAAATCTTGTGTAGTATATCTTGTTTCTTTGCTGGTTTTTATTGTATTTGTTATACTTGGAATGTTTTATTTATTTTTTTGCCATGAAATTAGCCTAAGATACTGACATGGCATTAAATAAAACATATACTATTATTACTACTGTACCTTTTTTAGTTAAAATACTTGAGGTGGAGTTTGGAGAAAAGGGATTGATGTGAGTTGGTACTTTTGGTTCTGTCATCCAAATGTAACACAATTGTCATTCTGCTAATTTAAAGTGCAATGGAAATTAATTGTATAATAAGTTGAAAAATGCAAAGCAGAAGCATTTTCATTAGCGATCTCAGACGTCACACCCCATTGTGCTTTATATCACCGACTCAGTTCAGAAAGCAGAAGCCGATGGTGTCATTTTTTATTTTAAGCGATTAGCTTGAGGATTTGAGATGAAGGTTGTGAAAATGTTGTTTTGCGGGGAGCGTCAGAGCATGTGTCTCTGCCTGCAGGCGCTGCTTTCTGAGCCGCTGTGGGTTTGGCTCTGTTCTGTCCCGGCTTGCTCTCTTTAAACCCTCCAAACACCAGCTGGTGTCGTAACAGACGTCCGTTAGTCCACAGATATCCTGAATATAAACGTCTCCAGTATGTAAACAGTCCCTGCCCATGTGTGCTGGCCGAATCATGTTTGCATTTCCATCCCACATCATAAAGTGAATGATATTAGACACAGGCCAGCAATTAAGGAATGTCAAGCGCAGCAGGAAAACTGTGTGGATTTGTGTGAAAGAGGCCTGGATGTATAGTGAATAGGAACGGAATGAAAAGCCTGTGCAGACTGTGTCCTCATTTCATCGCCCTTTCTGTCCCTCCACAGTCCCAGCGGACCTGAGCCCGGAGGAGCGCTCCGAGCTTGAGGAGATCCGGCGCAGGAAGGGAGCGCTGCTTCTGGAGATCCAGCGGCTGAAGGAGGAGCTGAGGGAAGCCATCATAGAGGTGGAGGGGCTGGAGAGCAGCACGGACGGCAGGTCAGTCTCACATGAGCCGGTTTCATGGATGGGAACCGGTTTCGGCTGCTGGTTGTTGTTGCTCCAGTGTTTGCTTTATTTAGTTCTTCAATTTGCCTTCTCTGAGAGATAACACTCAAATAAAAGCACACAGATGTTATCTCTCAGTTGCTGTGTATACAGTGCAGTCGTTGACATGAACTTGAACTCTACATGCTGTAGGTTTGTTGAACACTCAAAGACAGTCCTTGTACTTCACCCCTCAATAGTGAAAATGGTATTGATCTCCTCTCTGTTTTTTATTTTTGTAGTAAAACATTACAGAAGAGTCGGCATGTGGCCATGGGCAGGAAGAAATTCAACATGGACCCGAAAAAGGTAAGCCGTCCTGTTTAAAAAAAAAATTGAGCCATTGTTTACCAGCAATAATATCACAGGGTTGCATTTTAATATACAGTTATACAGTGCTCATAATGTTACATACCCCTTGCAGAATATGCAAACGTTGATCATTTCATATAACAGATGGTTATATATACTCCACAAGATAACATAATAACTGAATTCATAAAAAATTACCCAGTTCAATGAATCATAGTAATCTGTGTTGTTTCCTGGATGATCCACAACTGTTTTTCTGTGTTGTGATAGCTGTTCATGAGTCCCTCATTGGTCCTGAGCAGTTAAACTTCCTGCTGTTCTTCAGAAAAATCCTCCAGCTCCTGCACATTCTTTGGTTTTCCAACATTTTCTGCATATTTGAACCCTTTCCAGCAGTGACTTTATGATTTTGAGATCCATATATATTTAATCAAAAATGCATATAGGTTTCCCTGACGAAAATATGTAACTAAAATATTTTGTCATGTTGCAGGAGCATAGGATATTTTATAGGGCTGCTCTTGACTAAGGATATTTCTAGTCGACTTAAAAGCCGTTCATTTGAAGAATTAGTCGACTAATCGCACATTTATTAATAAACCATTTAAATCATTATAATAAGCCTTTCATTGCCTACGTAGCCTAATAAGCGCTCAAGTACACACATAAAGCTTGCCACACCGCAGAAGCTAATGATTTTGAATGTGTAAGGGGAAAACTATCAGAAGGCAGCATTAACATTTTAATAATGTATTGATAAACTAGTGCTTTCGGTGACTGACTCGTCATCTCCTCAGTAGTGATGCGCCTGTATAGCGCACATTTCTCTAGTTAACATCAGATTGAGCGGCCATGTAAAGTTGCTGCTACTTACAAATTTTTACTTAATAATCCATATTTGAGGTCGATAAATGACAGGCAAATGTTTGGATGTGCTGCACAAGTACTGTATTACCACAAAGACTAGGCTTTAACTATTTCTTTTTTTAAAGTTAAATCGTATTTTTATTTTATAATTTTTTCCCTTAATTTTTCTACATTTTGTCCTCTGTTTCACAGGGCATTGTATTCCTAGTGGAGAATGAGCTTCTTAGACACACTTCAGAGGACATTGCCCAGTTTCTGTACAAAGGAGAAGGACTCAATAAAACTGCAATAGGAGACTATCTGGGTGAAAGGTATTGTTAATTATTTTCTGTGTTACACTTACATGCTACAATTATCAAGATTTTATATATATACCGTATTTTCCGTAGTCGCACTTTTTTTCATAGTTTGGCTGGTCCTGCGACTTATAGTCAGGTGTGACTTATTTATCAAAATTAATTTGACATGAACCAAGAGACATGAACCAAGAGAAAACACTACCGTCTCCAGCCATGAGAGGGCGCTCTATGATGCTCAGTGCTCCTGTAGTCTACACTGAAGACATAGAGTGCCCTCTCGCGGCTGGAGACGGTAATGTGAACTCTTGGTTCTTGGTTCTAAATAAATGCAACTTATAGTCCAGTGCGACTTATATATGTTTTTTTTTTTTCTCGTCATGACGTATTTTTGGACTGATGCGACTTATAGTCCGAAAAATACGGTAAATATTTTTTTTATTACATTGTAAAAAAAATAAGAAGTTTCGAATTGGTGAAAAAAGCTGTATAAAAACTATATTTCTGATGCTCAAAAAAAAAGTAGCAGCAAGTGGAGTGCATTTGAGATTAATTTAAAGACCGTCTTCTGTGAAGGATTTACCCTGCAAACGGTCTAACAGCATGCTAATTACAGTATTTATTTTTTTATAATTTACAACTAGCCTTGTTGTCACTTGCTTGCAAAATGTAAACTATATTATCGACCAGCTCTAATCTGCTAAATGCAATTATAATGCATGAAGATATATTAGATATTATAAACATTAACATCATGATTTTATGTAAAGCTACTTTGAAATAATGTGAAAAGCGCTATACAAATGAATCTGATTTGACTCAATCTCGCCGGTCGTGTAGTTAAGTGAAGGCTAGACAATCATTGAGAACCGAACATATTAAAACATAGATGTTAATACATGAGTCTCCCTCTCTTTCAGAGATGACTTCAATATTAAAGTATTGCAAGCTTTTGTTGATCTTCACGAATTCACGGATCTGAACTTGGTACAAGCACTTCGGTAAGTCAGCAGATTTTCTGGATGTTTCTTCATACAAAAATAAACCTGGTTGTTGAATAGTATTCATGCAGTTGTTGTGCAGTGCTTGTGTCCCTGATGTGTCCGCACGTTTATGTTTACTACAGACAGTTCCTGTGGAGCTTCCGCTTGCCCGGCGAGGCTCAGAAGATCGACAGGATGATGGAGGCTTTCGCACAGAGATACTGTCACTGCAATCCTGGAGTCTTCCAGAGCACAGGTCATACATGCATACATAGTTCCCATCGGGTTAATCAGAAATGCACGCTGCACAGTATAGTCATAATTAAAAAGGTGTGTCTGGATTTAACAACTTGTGGAATTCAGAAAACAATTCAGAGCTTGTCGACCACAAACCTGTTGCTGCTAGAGTTCAGGAGTATTTTAATGTTAGAGAGTCAGCCTAGAGTAGACGCACCATGTCTCTCAGTCCTTAAACTCTGTGTTCTCCTCGCAGACACCTGTTACGTGCTGTCGTTTTCCATCATCATGTTAAACACCAGTCTGCACAACCCCAACGTGCGGGACAAGCCCTCGGTGGAGCGCTTCATCAGCATGAACAGAGGCATCAACGACGGAGGAGATCTACCCGAGGAGCTGCTCCGAGTGAGTGCGCACACGCATGAGAAACTCAGTTACTTCTGTAGTGTCCGCTGAGTTCAGTGATGAGGAAAACTTAGAGTCCAGTCATAAAAATAGAATTTTCTGTAGAATGTCACTGGCATATTTTGCATGAATCCATCAAAGGTAAGTCTAAATATTTAACCAAATCATGATATGGACTAGTGTCTGTGAATATTAGAGTGCAAAAAGACTGCTATGACACTCTCAAAGTAATGATAATAATTTTATTGTTAACTGAGAAGTACCCCACCATTTTTCTTTCATGTTTTAATTTGAACTGTAACATATAACCAGAGGTGGAAAGTAACGAATTACATTTACTCGCGTTACTGTAATTGAGTAGCTTTTTTGTGTACTTCTACTTTTTTAAGTATTTTTTTTAATCTGTAATTTTACTTTTACTTAAGTATATTTTGTTTGAAGTATTGTACTTCGCTACATTTTAAAACACATTAATTACTGAGTAAAAAAAAAAAATCGCTCCCTGGAAGGTATGGCAAACTGGCGCTAAAATCACAAGAAAGATGCAGACGGACAAAACAGGCGTTAGTGGTGCAGACACCGCTGAAAACGAAACCCCGTCATATTCTGAAGTTGAACTCAAGGAAATGAAGTGAACCCCTGGCCATATGTATGCTCTATTATGCTGTGTATGCTGTGCTTGCCTAGGGAGACCAAACTAGCAGTTTATAAAATCTCGACAAGACATCAACCCCACGTAAGCATATAGAGGTGAGCTAAATAATTGCGTCATTGCATTGGTGGTTAAAATGATGCTTTGACATTTTAGCAAGAGGTTTTGCACAAATTAGCCAAAAAGACTGGTGCGGAGTGTGCGATATATATTGTCTGCGATAATATCATAATTGTTGTTTTAATGATGTACGCGCGCATTTAGAGTGTTCTTTCACTGTGTGATTCAGTCTGTTGAAATGCATTTAGAATGAAATCAATCAAAATCATTTAGAATCAAAATCACACAAAGAATACTGTCTTTTCCTCTAAAAATCATAATCACACACACACATATATATATATATATATATATATATATATATAGATCAGTGGGGATTTCTTTAAGACTGCAAGGGAAGCTCAGCTTCCCCTCTAATGTAAAAAAAACCCAACGGTCAAATATGTACTATTGTGTATTATGTATTGTGTTAATCAGCTACATGTCGGCTGACTCGATTTTCTTCTCATACATTCCCGTAGCGTCACAGTGCATTTCCCTGTTGAAGCCGAGCGTCCATTGACTTCGATGGGGCTGCTTTGAACAGTTTTTTTCAGTGCTCCGAAGCTAGACGGTCATTGGATAAATGCTGCGATTATGTCCCGCCCACGGACGCTCAGCGTCTCTGGAGGTGAATGAAGACTGGGCTTCCGCGTGATGATTGGAGGATCTGTCGATCTCCTTTTGACTGACAGCGGTCTGCACCATAAGAAGTCGGTGAAGCTGTTTCACGCTCAGTCCCATGATCGCGGATTTCTCAAGTGTATTCGAAAGACAAACTGCGGCAATATTTCTTGATATTTGTAAAATGCAGAACCACCACAAAATTAAATTGGTAACTAAGACAGATTGAAAATGTGCGCGCACACACACACACACATACACACACACACACACTATAGCCATCTAGTGGTTAAAGTGATTTATTACAATTTTTGAACTGAATTTCCCCAAAAATGGGCAAAAATCTTACATTAAACCTTATAAAATTATCCATGGTATCCCCATGTATGAAAGTTAGAAATCTGGGTCTTTTATGAAGTGAATTTTACCTGAAATGCTTTTTTCTTTTTTTGTAAAAAAAGCCTATTTAAATAAATATTTATTTATTTATAGAAATGTAAAAGATTTAAATCCTCCAAAAACTGTACAAAGTTTAGTAAAAACATAAATGAACAGAGTAAAATTATATTTGTAAAAAATTTAAATATTTTACTATTACAAAATGAAATGTTATTGTCTGGGGTCAAAAAGACCCCGAGTGTCACTACAAATGAAGACCATCAGAGGGTTATAATGTAGGCCGAAAATGAGCTTCCCCTCTTTGAAAGACCAGCAGCCGCCACTGATATATATATATATATATATATATATATATATATATTTTTTTTTTTTTTTTTTTTTTTACAACAGGACAGTAAACTAAGAGACTTGCGTTTTAGACACCATATTGCCATTGTTTTTGCTCTATTTCTACAACAAAAATTTATTCCAAACACAGCCACCAAAGCAAAATTTTGCATCTCTGAGCAACATGACAGTGTTTCGTTTCTGAATGAATCAACTGTTTAAATTATTTGGTTCAATCGCAATGACTCACTTATTAACAGTGACTTGCTGACACATACTGGCCATTTTAATTTCACATTTAAAGTATCTTTTGATTTTTTTTTTTTTTATAATTAAGTTTTTATAATTTCAAATGAGTATTCAACATTTTATGTCTGGCATATCAAAACATTATTCATGCATTTGTAACTGCAGGTTAAATGCATTCTTGTCCTGCACTAAACAGTGTAATACATCTAAATGTCACGTCCGATGAAGCTTTTGCATTTCCTCTGTATTGAAAAGATGAGTTTGTTGATACTGATTTGCCAGATAACAGCCCAAATGTTTTATTATTCTAAATAACTGATTCCTTTAATTAAAAACAACTAGTTTGAGATTAATAGACCTATCCCAGGGGTGTCAAACTCAGTTCCTGGAGGGCCATAGCCCTAACCCTGCTCCAGCACACATATCATGTAGTTTTCAAATAAACCTAAATGATTAGATTAGCTGGATCAAGTGTGTTTAATTAGGGTTAAATCTAAACTGTGCAGGACTGTGGCCCTCCAGGAACTGAGTTTGACACCCTTGGTCTGTCCCATTTTTGACTCCCTCCCACTGGTTAAAATGTAACTAAGTAATTTTTACTCTGAGTAAATTTTAAATGAGCTACTTTTTACTTTTACTTGAGTGGATTTTTTAGACTGGTACTTTTACTTATACTTAAGTAAAATTTCATTAATGTAATGGTACTTTTACTTGAGTAGAATATTTTTGTACTCTTTCCACCTCTGCATATAACGTATAATATAATGCGTATAAGTTTCATGATTTCAATCTGTGCTTTTTGAACACTAAAATTACTAAAATATAAGAAAACTTAAAAATAAATAAATAAATATATAATAATAAAATTGAATTTGGGCATAAATACAGTTAAAATGGCCTTACTCGGGTCTCTGTGTTCCCCCAAATCACAGTCAGTGTTTTTTTTTGTTTGCTTTAAAAAAAATAATGCATCACATTTAATGTTTTTAAATAATCACTCTTGTTGTTTTCTTCAGAATCTGTATGACAGCATCAAGAACGAGCCCTTCAAGATCCCAGAGGATGATGGGAATGACCTGACGCACACTTTCTTCAACCCGGACAGAGAAGGCTGGCTCCTCAAACTGGGTGAGTCCTACTGATGAATGCCAGGAGCGTTTCCGTTTAACAGAAGTTGTTGGAGGGGTCTCTATCGTTGCCGTCGCATGATTTTTTCTGTTATTTCAGTGCTGTGCTTTGCTCTGTTTTCCAAAAAAAAAAAAAAAAAACTTGCAAAACATCACTTCTAATGTGTTTCGCACTTTCAGAGATTTGCTTTCTTTCTGCATGGCGAGCTCTGTGATCTCTTAAGCACTAAAAGCTTTTGAATCTTCTTCCCTCTCCCTGTGTCTCTGTGTGTTTCTGTTTCCCGTGATCCGTCCCCCGTTCTCTTTTCCCCATCTCTTCTGGCTCCTGCTGTGCTTGACCTGTGATTTCTCTGCTGATGCTGGTGCTGTCCACCCTTCAGGAGGTACGTACAGCCGTTTCTCTCTGACTATGACATCACATACATCTAAAAAAATATATATATATAATAATTGTAATCTATGGTTTAGATACACAACATTAGTAGTTCAGTACACAAGAGGTTAAAATTAAGTGACTCAAATTTTACACACAATATTGAGTGTTTTTACTCAATTTCGCTGATGAATGTAATTCCAATCAAAGCCACAGCAGAACTGTTTTAGTCTCTGAGCAACACAGCGGTGTTTCGTTACTGAATGAATCCACATATCTGAACAAATCGAGTGAGTCAATGAATCAAGAGCCCTTTCATGAAGTCAGTTGCCTCGTTTCTGAATGAATCAGCGTTTGAATGAATCTGTTGGATGAAGGACTAAATGACTCCTTAAAACCACCTACTGGTTTGGTTTCATATTTAAAACTATCTTTGCATTTTTCCCAACATTTCTTATTTGTATGTTTAAAAACTATTTAAAACCTTAATCTTATCAAATTCCTTATGCATTAGAAATGTTGCATTGTAAATGCATTGATGGCACCTCAGCTCATCAAACATCTAATGCCACTTCAGATGCAGCTTCTGTGTTTCCTGCGGTGGAAAGATGAAAGAGTTTGTTGATACTGAATTTGATGTGGAAGATAACAGTTTTACACAAAGTTAGTGAAAAAATAAAATGTAAGAAACGTAGTGGGAAATAACATCTGTTTTGTTACATACAGCAACTAATTTTCAGTTAGTTGTTATTTCTATCTTTTTTATAGTCACAAAAATCTGCAAAAAATCTTTCAAAAAATTGGAATTGCAATTAATTCAGTCAATCCAACATGACAAACATCACCCATCAGGCCTAATCATCTGGTTTATAATAAATTTAGTTTGGTTCTTTAAGTCAGGAGACTCCACTAATAATGTAGCATGTGTAGACGTGTCTTCCTGTATCTGTGTAGTTCAGCAGGCTGACACAGAGGAGATGATTCATTTCTTGTGTGTTTTACACCTCTAATCTGTGTAATCATCTTTCTCAGGAGGTCGTGTGAAGACATGGAAGAGACGGTGGTTCATTCTGACTGATAACTGCCTCTATTACTTTGAGTACACAACAGTAAGTCAAGAACTCAAAACTCCTCTGCTTAGCTGATTGAGCACTGTGCTGCGTCCGTTCTCTTTGATGTTAAAAACATCATTCTCTGTTTTTAACGGCTTTAAATTCAATTTAAAATCATTTAAAACGTTTTTAAATTCCTTGTTTTTTTATGATTATTTTACTTCCTTTTATGTAAAGGCCTTTAAATTAACATTGTGTGTGGAATGTGCCGTATAAATAAACTTGTACTGACTGTGTATGTGTGTGTGTGTGTGTGTGTGTGTGTGTGTGTGTGTGTAGGATAAGGAGCCCAGAGGCATCATACCATTAGAGAACCTGAGCATTCGAGAGGTCGAAGATCCCAGAAAGCCAGTAAGTCTGTTGACATTCTCATTACCCAGTCAAATACAGCTAATTCATAGATCAACTGCAGGTTTCTTTATTGACCATTAGGGCTGGGCTGTGCATCACAGACAGACTGTTGATAGGATGGTGTTTCTGTGCAGAACTGTTTTGAGCTGTACATCCCTAATAACCGCGGGCAGCTGATAAAGGCGTGTAAGACGGAGGCCGACGGTCGAGTGGTGGAGGGAAACCACATGGTGTACCGGATCTCAGCTCCCACCCCGGAGGAGAAGGACGAGTGGATCCACAGCATCAAGTGAGTGAACCGTCAACGCTGGAGGGGCTCAGGACGAGCTCAGAGGAAACAGAGTTGAGGACTGTTAAAAACAAGGGGCGCAAATGGATACACTTATTTAACCTGATTTCAGTCCAAACTTTTATCAGCCTCTGACAAATGTTTGCATAACTGAAGTACATTTGCATTTCCTGATAGGAACCACATTATATATGCTAGTGTACTTCTTAGGCTAGAAAAATGAGTAGTTGTAGATTTTGACCTCACAAGTCTTCCAATATGTCCCTCACCAGCAGAATATTAAAGGTTTGAAATCTGGTGCAGATGCTGATATTTTATTGGACAAAAATAAGATAATAGCAGGGCATAGCAGATACTTACATAAAATGATTTCAATTTCAGTTGTCACTCTATATCTATCTATATCTATGTTCTCGTAAGATGATGTTTAAATGATCAGAAAACATATAATGCAATGCAAGACGATGATGATTGAGAGACGAACAAGTAAACGCTCCTAAGAAGATCCTGAGGATCAGATTTGAGACTCTAAAGCATGATTGATGGAGAATCAAGTAAAGCTGAGCTGCTTCAGTCCAGTAAGAGTTCATCTGGAGATATTACTGACCTTATTCTGACCTTTAGTTGATCACAATCACTCAAGATTCAACACAAGGAGCACCAGCTGAAGCAAATGCACCAATTACTCTAAAATAAGTTTTAGTTGATTAATAAAAAAACTGTTAGTAAGACATTGCGTCAGATTGTGTGCGACAGGTTTAACAGCAGAGTTTTGATCGTGCAGATCATTTAGAGGAATTAGAAGTGTGCATATGAATTATGAGACAATAGACATGAGATGATCGTGTGTTGTTTCAGATCCGCTGTGAGCGTGGACCCCTTCTACGAGATGCTTGCAGCCAGAAAGAAACGCATTTCTCTAAAGAAGAAAGAAGAGCAGCCCTGAAAGTCCTCCGCTCCTCCTCAATCCATCCATCCATACGCTCCCTCCATCCTCTGGGAAACCAGTGATCCTTCATTAAGGTGGCTCTCGTCCTCTCGTCAGATCAGTCTGTTATTCTGGTTCATGGAGAGTTGGATGTCGTTGGGGAATCAGAACGTCACCATCTTGGGTCTGGATTGCGGTGGTCTGGACTGCAGCTCTTATCTCCACACTTCTCCTACACTTGCACACTACACAGTGTTATTCACTATCACACTAGTCTGTACAGATTCTCACTGTGTTATGCTGACGTTGAATCTGCTTTATTCTCCATCCTCATCTCACAGCTCCAGTTCCTGCTATTTACAGCGTTGCACTGTGAAGTTCTTACACAAACAGTGTAGACGTCCAAACAGCCTGATCGGTGTATTCATCTTCATCATCATCAGGGACGGATCTAACCAAGCCTTTAGCAGAGACGAGCGGGACGTTTGCTTCACGCTGAAGGCTTTTGTTAGTTCAGTCGCTGGTGATTTACTGAGTCTGAACTGACACTATTTATCTCTGACTTATTTTTTTGTTTTTTTACATTATAAATGAAGATGTAAATGAAGTTGTTTACACCACATATCGAACGCTACGGAGTTCACCTGTTATATATCACTTCAGCATATCTGTGAAACAGAATATGCGTTTTACACTAATGTTGGTATCGGCCGCGTGGTAAACCCACCGGTGATGTCATTTCCTGTGCACAGTTGTGTTTTCCTCCACTGACCTATCAGAACATCTGTAGGAACGCACGTCATTACATGTGAATCCTCGAATAAGCTCCTTCACTTTGAGAAAAGAGCCTTAAAAGTCCCACAGCCCTGTTTCTGAATGTTCTTACACTAGTATTTCAACTGAACTCACGAAAACATGTCCAGATTATACCGCACACTAAGAGAACAGATTTTGTGTCATAAAAATGCTGATTTGTATTTATTTAATATTATTATTTGGCATTATTTCCATAACCAAGCAGCACATTTCCTCCTGGATGCATACAGGCATTTGATGGGTGACATCGAATTTTTAATTTCCATGAAATTTGGAACGAAATTTGACTCATGATCTTGACAGACTCGGTGAGCTAAGAGCTCTCTTACTCTTTCCTACCACAAGCAAAACAAAAAAATGGAAAAAGATGTTATTGAAGGACTGATTATGGTATTTGCTGAAAATGTACTCACCCACAGTCCATTCGAGATGTTTCTTCATCAGGTTTGTAGAAATGTAGCATTGCATCAGTGTCTCATCAATGGATGCTCTGCAGTGAATGGGTGCCGTCAGAATGAGAGTCCAAACAGCTGATAAAAACATCACAGTAATTCAGAAATGTTTTAAAGATATATTTGTTTAACTTCAAACTGTTGAATATATGAGTCCATAATGCATAACAACACTTCCTCCAGTGAATCAGTCATCTGGTCTGAATCAGGAGAGAAATCTGCACGGATTTACCTGATGAAACCACTCTATAACAGGCTGATTTTTCAAGTATGTTTTCACTGGAGGAAGTGTTATTATGGATTATGGACTCGTTAAATTAGTTATAAATGTCTTAATGCTGGATTTGTTTCAGCTTTTGTCTTTCTTCAGATGTTAACTGATGGACTGGAGTGCTGTGGATGTTTTTATCATCTGTTTGGACTCTCATTCTGACTGCACACATTCACTGCAGTGCATCCATTGATGAGACACTGATGCAATGCTACATTACATGTTGCCATCAAGCCTGAGAGTGAGTGCATTTTCAGCGAATGTTCATTTTATGGTGAGCTATTCCAATTGGAAATCCTATCTTCCCGAATGTGTTTGCTATGGCAGAGAACGACGTGTCATGAAAAGATCCCGATCCTGATGTGTGCCCGCCGAAGCGATGACCTGCTGCTTGTGTGAACACTAGTCACTCCTCTTACTCAGTGCTGTCTGTTGGGTTTGAAGGAGTCCATGGCAGCTTTTTCCACTGTACTTTATATTTTGTCTTTTCTGTTTATAAATACATGTTGTTATGATTGTTTACAACACACATTGATGGCATTTTTTATTTTATTTATTTTTTATTCTTTCTTTCTGTGTGAGAATTAAGGATGGGGGTTGCATGTTGTACTGAACTGAAGCATCTTTCTATAAAGGGTGAATCTGACGCCAGCGGTCCGGGTGACTATTAGCGCTCTGTATTTCTACACTCACATGAACCTGCTGGTCAAAGAATTGGCATCGCTGTTAAAATAGGCTACAGATTACTTGTGGCCACAGAATCAGAAATGAAATAATCCATAAAGGTCTTTAAAATGACTGAACATACAGAACACTAATAGACTCGCCTGGAGTCTAATATAATAACTGCTCTATTTAAATATACTAATTATGAAACGGTTAATACTGAGAGTTGTTAAGCAGTGCATATTGCTCGACTTTTGTGATTTTCCCCAATTAATATAAAGCTTGACTGTAGTAATTGAGACATATTTAATAGTTTGGGGTTAGAATCTGTGTTTATATGGCACTTTACTAGAGTTCAGCACAAACCACAGCTTGTTTTACTCTCTATGAGTATGTACGTAACTAGTACTGCAGTTCTTGAGCAGTTAAGCTTCGCTATACATGTTTAGGATGCCAGTATTCAGCATCCGTAGCGAATCATTTGAAGTGAATCCGCTTCACATTGTGTTGTGTGCGAAGCCACAGGCCGTCCGTATGTGACTGAGAGACTCCCAAGTGTTACATAGCATACATTCCTTGATAAATAAGCTATGCGTTTAAACTCCTATTTCGGGCATGACGTGGTCTGATGAAGACACTAGAATGACTTGAATATGTTTTGGAGACTCTTGATGAGAAGTGCAAAGGTGCCAAAGCCTCTCAGCTAGTCCGTGAACACAGTAGAACAAGTGAAAGCATTTCCTCTTCCTCCTCTTAGTTTTCTCTCCTGGCTTCTGATTGGCCACAGAATGGTACAGATTGTTGGAAAATTCATGTAGCAAAAGGAAAACTCAGTTATGGTACACTTGTGCCAATCGACTCTAATAAACAAAATGGATAAAAATATTCACGCTGTGTGTACTTTTATTGATTGCTGCCTATGAATCGTATTATTACCAAACATGGGGTATTTTATTAAACATACAAAATAGAAACTGTGAGTATTCAACCTCTTTCATAAGATATCAGAGTTTCACTTTATTTTGATGATCCCTTTAACACATTCTGTCTTACACGTGCTTGTCATATAATTATAATATCATCAAAAAGTTGATTTATTTCACTAATTCCATTCAAAAAGTAAAACTTGTATATTGTATTCATTCATTACACACAGACTGATATATTTCAAATGTTTATTTATTTTAAGCGAGCCGGACTAGTTACCCAAAGGTCGCCGGTTAGAGTCTCGGTGCTGGCAGGAGTTGTAGGTGGGATGGAGTTAATGAACCACCCTTAATACCCATGGCTGAAGTGCCCTTGAGCAAGGCACTAAACCCCCAGTTGATACCCGGGCGCTGGATCTATAGCTGCCCACTGGTCCGGGTGTGTGTTCACAGTGTGTTCACTTCTCACTGCTGTGTGTGCACTTGGATGGGTTAAAAGAGCACCAAATGTCACGACTTTCACTTTCAAAATCCCAAATTCAGTATCTCAGAAAATTAGAATATTGTGAAAAGGTTCAATATTGAAGATACCTGGTGCCACACTCTAATCAGCTAATTAACTCAAAACCCCTGCAAAGGTCTTTAAATGGTATCTCAGTCTAGTTCTGTAGGATACACTATCATGGGGAAGACTGCTATCTCCTGGGCATGAGGGTGAGATGGTGCCCCCTACTCCATTTCTTGGTTCGCTGGGTGACCAGTGGCATGTCGTAGGCTTCAGGGCCTCTTCGGCAAGAGGCCTATCTGGCGGGCCCTCGACCTCTTCGGCCTCGCTCGGCAGGTCGGAGGCCCTGGAGGAATTTGGGGTTGGAAAAATGACTAAGTCGGAAATGCGGGCTTTGTCCAGACATCCACCCTCCCGAAGGCTACGGGGCAGGCCGGGAAATGTCACTCAGGAGGTAAGCCCGATAGGGGATGGCGTTTTTACTTGACATCTCTATTTGGACGGATGCGTCATTTTGTGGACTTAGGTTCTGGCGGAAACCAATTTTGAACCAAGGGACTGTCTGGAGGGTTGCGTGGCCCACGTACCCTCGCCGTGGCCGGTGTGATGAGAATCGTCGAAGGACCAATTGAATGGGAACGCAAACTGATACATACAGGGGTTTTGTGGACCGCTGCCTGGCCCACGCACCCTCGGTCGGGTGCGCAACACCCACTGCGGAGTGAGACCCGTGTATAGGAAACAATTGCGCTGCGGTTGTCCATCCCACACCTCCTCCCGAGGGCTACCTGGTTGATCCTGCCAGTAACATATGCTTGTCTCAAAGATTAATCCATGCAGGTTTAAGTACACATGGCCGGTACAGTGAAACTGCGAATGGCTCATTAAATCAGTTATGGTCCCTTTGAACGCTCCACCCGGTACTTGGATAACTGTGGCAATTCCAGAGCTAATACATGCAAACGAGTGCCGACCCTCCCTCATGGGCGGTGACGTGTGCATTTATCAGATCCAAAACCCATCCGGGGTCGGGGATCTGTCCCCGCCCTGGTCCCTTTGGTTACTCTAGATAACCTGGGCCGATCGCGCACCCCCCGCAGCAGCGACTCTTTCGAATGTCTGCCCAATAGGGGTGTAACAATTCATTCATTTTCTCGATGCATCGATTACAAATCCTGCCGATGCAAATGCATCGATCTTGAAACATGGATTTTTGAATCGTGAATCGTTTGTTTTGGTCAATAATCGATTTTATATAAAAAAATCGAATGAATCGCGATTTTATAACGAATATACGATGGATTATTTAAAATAAATAAATATAAATCTTAAATTAGTTGCGTCTGCACGTAAAGTGCGCCCTCACTGCAGTGGTGCAGTGGATTAAGTCACTAATCTTCAATTCGCACCTGTTTGTTTTCATTCGAATAAACGCAGCAGTGCACAATGGAGGGAGGGCAACGAAGAAGGAGAAATTTGCAAGGCACCAGCCAACATGAGATCAAAGGTTTGGGATTACTTCGGCTTTCACAAAGTAAATGGAAAGATTGACAAGTCCGTTACAGTTTGCAGACATTGTAAATCTGAATTAAAATACTTTGGAAATACAACGAACCTTAGCAACCATCTCCGCAGACGTCATGCCATTAATATAGAAATACCTGCACCTAAAGCAGCTGCTAGTATTTCAGGGTCAGACGTGAGAAGTGCTACTCCTAACCTATTTGGTCAACTTCAGAGTCTTCCCGAGAACACCCATCGTTCTAAAGCAATAACTGCATCTATTGCAAGATTTATTTGCAAGGATATGCGCCCCTATAGCGTGGTGGAAAACACTGGTTTCCGAGAAATGATAAACACTTTAGAACCAAGATACAAAATACTCAGCCGTCAGTTTTTACACACTTTGCTGTATTTACACACTTTCTTTGCTGTATTTACACACTTTGCTGTATTTCCTAAATGTTCAGGAAATGTGTGCAATGTTTACAATAAAAGCACTCATGGTGCATTGAATATGTAGAAGTAGTTTTATTTTTCTTGGTTTACTTGCCTTAATGTATTTTTGAGTCCTAAGAAGTTAAGCTATTGAAATGAAGTTCTGAATCAAGTTTTTAAATCTATTGAATGGTCATTAATTTCCCCCAAAAATATTTTATTTGCTCAGATACAGATGTATACTAAAATCTACAGAATAGAATCGTTAATAATCGAATCTAATCAAATTTCATTGTTAATCGAATCGAATTGAATCGTTCTGATTTGCAAAAATCGTTTTTGAATCGAATCAAAAACCTCTGAATCGTAAATCGAATCGATTCGCTGTCTACCCAAAGATTCACAGCCCTACTGCCCAATCAACTTTCGATGGTACTTTAGGCGTCTACCATGGTGACCACAGGTAACGGGGAATCAGGGTTCGATTCCGGAGAGGGAGCCTGAGAAATGGCTACCACATCCAAGGAAGGCAGCAGGCGCGCAAATTACCCATTTCCATTCAGAGAGGTAGTGACGAAAAATAACAATACAGGTCTCTTTCGAGGCCCTGTAATTGGATTGAGCATATCCTAAACCCATGGGCAAGGACCCATTGGAGGGCAAGTCTGGTGCCAGGAGCCATGGTAATTCCAGCTCCAATAGCGTATATGAAAGTTGCTGCAGTTAAAAAGCTTGTAGTTGGATCTCGGGAGTGGGCTGGTGGTCTGCCACGAGGCGAGCCACCGTTTATCCCGGACCCTGCCTCCCTGCGCCCCCCCGGATGCCCTTAACTGGGTGTCCAGTCACTTCGAGGCCCAGAGCGTTTAATTTGAAAAAATTAGAGTGTTCAAACAGCTGCCTGTCGCTGCTGA
The DNA here is from genome assembly GCF_963082965.1 of Carassius carassius. Classification (NCBI taxonomy): domain Eukaryota; kingdom Metazoa; phylum Chordata; class Actinopteri; order Cypriniformes; family Cyprinidae; genus Carassius; species Carassius carassius. The sequence goes on along the minus strand of NC_081769.1, from coordinate 2,126,015 downwards.
ATACTGCAGCTAGGAATAATGGAATAGGGTTAAATTTGTGGGGTTTCTGGAACCTGGGGCCATGATCAAGAGGGACGGCCGGGGGCATTCGTATTGCCATTCGTATACATGTGAAATTCGTGGACTGGCGCAAGACGTGCGAAAGCATTGGCCAAGATTGTTTTCATTAATCAAGAACGAAAGTCGAAGGTTCGAAGATGATCAGATACCATCTTAATTTCGACCGTAAATGATGCCGACCCGCGATCCGGCAGCGTTATTCCCATGACCTGTTGGGCAGCGTGCGGGAAACCACGAGTCTTTGGGTTCAACATGGGAAACCTCATCCGGCCACTGAAAGGATTGACAGATTGAAAGCTCTTTTTCTCAATTCTGTGGGTGGTGGTGCATGGCCATTCTTAGTTGGTGTAGCAATTTGTCTGGTTCATTCTGATAACTAATGAGACTCCAGCTTGTTAAATAGTTACGCAGCCCCGTGCAGTCGGCGCTCAACTTCTTAGAGGGACAAGTGGCATTTAGCCATGCGAGATGGAGCAATAACTGGTCTGTGATGCCCTTAGATGTCCGGGGCAGCACGCGTGCCACAATGGGCAGATCATCTTGTGTCTGAACCCCGGTCATTATCGGGACTGGGGATTGAAAATATTTCCCATAAACAAGGAATTCCCAGTAAGCGCGGGTCATAAGCTTGCGTTGATTAAGTCCCTGTCCTTTGTACACACCATCCGTCGCTACTACCGATTGGATGGTTTAGTGAGGTCCTCGGATCGGCCGAGAAGATGATCAAACTTGACTATTAGACGTAAAAGTCGTAACAAGGTTTCCGTAGGTGAACCTGCGGAAGGATCATTAAGGTTGGCCTGGCAAAAGCAAATGCCGTCTGCGAAGGAGTTCGGAGGCCGGGGGCGCATGAAAGTTGGAACCGAAGGGTGCGTCTGGGTTCAAGAGAGGTCCTCCTCTCTGCGACTGCCGGTGGGTCTGAACCGAACTGATTTAATAAGACATTCGCAGTTTCACTGTACCGGCTGTGTGCACTTAGACCTGCATGGCTTAATCTTTGAGACAAGCATATGTTACTGGCAGGATCAACCAGGTAGCCCTCGGGAGGGGGTGTGGGATGGACAACCACAGCGTGCTTCTTTCCTACACGTGGGTCTTTCCCCGCCTGTCCCGGAGCCTTGGGGAGGGTGGTTGTCTTTCGACTCCCCCCGGCCACGGCGAGGGTGCGTGGGCCAGGCAGCGTTTCACAAACCCCTGTATGTATTAGTTTGCATTCCCAGTCGGGGGGCCCTTCGACGAATCGCATCACCCGCAGTGAGGGTACGTCTGCATTGATATGGATGCCAATACTACTTGCAATGTCTTTGACTCTGATAACTTGAAACTATTAAATTATATATATATTTATTCATTTTTACATTTACACATCAGAAGTCTAAACAAACATCATTCTGATTTTGTTTCTCTTCTACCTAACTTAAGCTGTCATTTCGATGTTATTGGGTGTGGTAAAACCTGGCTCAATGAATTTTCAAATGCCGAACTACTTAACCTTGATGGATACAATCTACACATTAAGAACAGACCAAATAGAATAGGTGGAGGGGTCTGCCTTTATGTTAAGAGTAGCCTCCAAGTAAATATCTGTGATTTTAGAGGATAAACATTGTGAGTCTTTAGTCATTGAGATCAACAATTATGACAAAACATTTATCGTCGGTGTAATCTATCGTCCACCAGACTCTGCTCTTGACACCTTTTATTGTAAACTGGAAGATCTATTACATAAACTGAATAATCAAACAAAACGTGACTTCATGAACACATTGCATTCCTCCTCTTTTTTCCCCACCATTGACAGATTTACTAGAGTAACACCTACATCCAAAAGTATTATTGACAATATCATTACTATGATGCCAAAGCTGATCTTGCACAGAGTTTTAATAATCATTTTGCCTCAATGGGTGTAAATCTGTCAAAAAGTCAATCCAAGGGTGTCACTTTTAAGAATTTTCTTTCTGGTAGTTACATTCACTCATTCTTCATGATACCATCAGACAGTACCGAACTCCTCAAAATCATTTTGGACTTGAGGAGCTCATATACCACTGGTGTAGATGGAATATCTTGTAAGATCATGAAGGCCATTGCGAACATCATTGTAGAGCCACTGGCTCATTGTATTAATCTTTCTTTATTTACTGGTATTATACCTAAAATGACAAAAATCGCTAAGATAATTCCAATTTTTAAATCGGGTGATAGAAAAGATTGTATTGATGTATTGTATTGATGAATCTCTTACCTTTAAATGTCATATTGATCATCTTGTAAACAAACTGTCAAAGTATGTTGGCTTGTTTTATAAGATCAGACATGTCCTTCCGTTGTCTACCCTACTCTTGTTGTATAAAACTCTCTTTGAACCACATCTTAATTACTGTAATGTGATATGGTGCCACACCTTCACAAGTCATCTTAAAAACCATGCATCATTACAAAAGAAAGCCATATGGGCTCTGTCCTGGTCAGAGATAAATTCTCCTACTCACCCTCTATTTTATCGCTATGAGTTACTAAGACTGAGCTAAATAAATATCATAATGCCTGCTTTATGTTTCAAATTGTTAATAATCTGAACTCTAGATTGAGTAGCCTTGTTCCTATCTCCAGCCCCCAGCACACATACCAAACGAGAACCAAATCAGTTCGCGCCAGTATGAGCATTGTCTGTAGGGGCCGCAGATTTGGAACGGGATTGATGATGGCCTTAAGGTGTTGCCCTCTATCTCCAACTTTAAAAGACAACTAAAAAATATTATAAACCTATATTTAATATATAACTGTCTTTTCATGGTCTACTGGGATGTATGTTTATGATTGTATGATTGTATGTGTATGTATTTTTATGTCTGTATTGGTGTGCTCTTGCATGCTTTCAGTTCATTTACCATCGTCTGGTTACAGGTGGTAACTGTGTACTTTGTCTTTACCACTTATTATTATAAAAAAAATTATATAAACTATGGGCCCCCACCTATAAGCTTTTTTAGTTTCTTTTGGGGACCCATTTCATTATACCAAATGTATTTCTGTACCCTCACTGTATTATAGAATTTGCTGGTAGTGGTATTTGTGTATAAACTCTAAACAAACAAACAAAAAACTGCTGACTTGACAGTTGTCCAAAAGACAACCATTGACACCTTGCAAAAGGAGGGCAAGACACAAGAAATCATTCCAAAAGAGCTTGGCTGTTCACAGAGCTCTGTGTCCAAGCACATTAATAGAGAGGCGAAGGGAAGGAAAAGATGTGGTAGAAAAGAAGTGTACAAGCAATAGGGATAACCGCTCCCTGTAGAGGATTGTGAAACAAAACCAATTAAAAAATGTGGGGGAGATTCACAAAGAGTGGACTGCAGCTGGAGTCAGTGCTTCAAGAACCACTACACACAGACGTATGCAAGACATGGGTTTCAGCTGTCGCACTCCTGGTGTCAAGCCACTCTTGAACAACAGACCGCGTCAGAAGCGTCTCGCTTCAAAAAGGACTGGACTGCTGCTGAGTGGTCCAAAGTTATGTTCTCTGATGAAAGTAAATTTTGCATTTCCTTTGGAAATCAGGGTCCCAGAGTCTGGGGGAAGAGAGGAGAGGCACACAATCCACATTGCTTGAGGTCCAGTGTAAAGTTTCCACAGTCAGTGATGGTTTGGGGTGCCATGTCATCTGCTGGTGTTGGTCCACTGTATTTTCTGAGGTCAAAGGTCAACGCAGCCGTATACCAGGAAGTTTAAGAGCACTTCATGCTTCCTGCTGCTGATCAACTTTATGGAGATGCAGATTTCATTTACCAACAAGACTTGGCACCTGCACACACTGAAACAATTTTTATCGAGTTGCAATTTTGTACTCATTTGCACAGTGTAATGTATGCTCATTATATATATATATATATATATATATATATATATATATATATAGTTAATATTTTTAATTAATGTTTTTAATGTTTCTTTATTTCCTTTATCTTTTTAGTTTTTTTATGTTTATGTAGTTCTTAATCGTTAAATGTATTTAATTAGATTTTTTTGTTGTTGTTGTTAAACTAGACCAAGATGTGAAATGTTACCTTGGCAAGAAATATATATTTTTTTATTTGTCTTGTTAAACCTGCATAATAGACACTATGAATATTCGATCTCTATCTCATGAGAACATAAAGTTGCAATTTTGTTCTCATTTGTACAGTATATAGGAAAGCGTATGATTTTATTTATATATATATATATATATATATATATATATATATATATATATATATATATATATATATATACACACACATTTTTTTTGTTAAAATTTCCAATTAGATTTAGTCTTTTAGTTATCACTTCAGTTTCTTTTAAATTGTCTTTTTTAAGATTTTTTATTTTAACATATTTCTTGTTAATTCTTTTTTTTAAGGTTTAGTTTTAGTACTTCAAGTTAAACTAGAAACAAGATGTGAAATGTTTCCTTGGCAAGAATATTATTTGTCCTGTTAAACCTACAAAATTGAAACTATGAATATTCAGCCTCTTCCTCATGAGAAACCACTTTTATGAAGTTGCAATTCTGTAATAATCTGTACAGAATAATTACATTTTTTAACACTTTTATTTGTTTAAGGTTTAGTACTAAAAGACAAACTAGACCGATATGCAAAAAAAATCCTTAGAAAATAGCTGAAATAAATGTTTATTTATTTATTCATTTAACATTTATTTAAAGTGCTGTTTTTATGGTTTTAGTGAGCAGGTCATACAAATGCATACTTAAAATATTTTTTTTGTCATGTGGCTCTGTTGCAGTAATAGAGTTGTTGATAGGTCAAAGTATTTACACACTTTTTTAAAGAACGTTATTGTTACTTTGAAACTACCTAAAACTATGTGTACGATGTCATTTTCAGGGTTGACAGTTTGATATAAAGATGTAAGCTTACAGTTGCAAGCAGTGCTTATGTTTGCATTAGATGGTAATGTAATGTCCTTCTTGGACTCTAAATATCAAGTGTGTCGCTGTGATGTCCTGTTTTTCATCCTGCTCCGCTTTAGCTTGTTAGCTCATTTCCTGACTGATAACCAGAACGATTAGCACTGTCTAATCTTGTTATTCTGTCCTCAGCAGACCACAGACACTCGGACCAGAGTCTTCCCAAAATGCCACAGTGAACACAAACACATGCATTTCAGCTCAGAACATCAAGTTCACTTCCAGACAAACCGGTTCTCATCTCAAGTGAAGTCAATATGTTTTTATGCATTCTGCAGGTCTGTTTAAATAGCTTAGTTTCTGATAATAGCAGTGAAGACCATGCTTCAGGTTCACTGAGAGGTCAGTACTGCAGAGGAGCCGGAAGGATTCACTTTGGAAATGCTGTCAAAATCATTTACAACATTATGCAAAAAGTTTTTAGAATTAGTCAGAAACCATGAAATCGCTATGAAAGCTGTTTTCAAAATGAAGCCCCTTTATTGAATTTCTGCATTTTAAAAACAGCAAACAAATGAAATCAGGTTGATTTAAAACATTAAATGCATAATAAATTCCAATGCACATACAGTACAGACCAAATGTTTGGACACACCTTCTCATTCAAAGAGTTTTCTTTATTTTCATGACTATGATAATTGTAGAGTCACACTGAATGCATCGAGGGTTATTTGACCAAGAAGGAGAGTGATGGGGTGCTGCGCCAGATGACCTGGCCTCCACAGTCACTGGACCTGAACCCAATCCAGATGGTTTAGGGGTGAGCTGGACCACAGACAGAAGGCAAAAGGGCCAACAAGTGCTAAGCATCTCTCGGGGAACTCCTTCAAGACTGTTGGAAGACCATTTCAGGTGACTACCTCTTGAAGCTCATCAAGAGAAAGCCAAGAGTGTGCAAAGCAGTAATCAAAGCAAAAGGTGGCTACTCTGAAGAACCTACAATATGACATACATTTACACATGATACACATTTTTGTTATGTATATAATTCCATATATAATTCCACATGTGTTAATTCATAGTTTTAATGCCTTCAGTGTGACTCTACAATTTTCATAGTCATGGAAATAAAGAAAACTCTTTGAATGAAAAGGTGTGTCCAAACTTTTGGTCTGTACTGTATATTAGTGGAAAATTATATTAGTTTGAAACCCTGACAGTAAATTAAACACTTATTCAAATTACGACAATCTGACACTCAAAGTATGACAAAATAGCTGCTTATTTAGCTCCGCTTTGAGTCGGCTAAACATTTGAACATCTGGACAATAAAGTCAAACCCTTATTTCAGTTAGAACGTTTACAGAAACAGTGTAAAAACACAACAGCCTGATCAGCAGTGTGCGACTCGTCTCTTTGGTTTCACTGTATCTTTAGATTCTTCTTACAGTTCAAGTAAATCAGTCTTTTAACTTCAGCTCACTGCTCAAATAGTGCCTCGAGAGCCGTCTGTTTCTACATTTATGTCTTCACATCCTGCTTATGATCTATGGCTTTCTGTCCAAGTTAGGACAATATGTCAAATACTCGCATCAGACATTGAATGGCAATGAAGAGCCATGTGTAGAATATGAAAACAATACAAAACATGTGTCCCTGGTGAACACCTAGAGGTCATGGGGTCGTTCAAGGTCCTCATGTAAACAGAAGGCAATATTGAATGAGTTTTGCATTATGATCAGGTCAGGACTGGTCAGAATGCTTTGTCATCACGTGTCCTTCTCTTTAATGGCAGGGGTCAAAGGGGTATTTGGTGACCCCGCCGTGCAGCTCCACTTCTGACTCCGCCCAGGCGATGATGTCACCGGTCATGTGACCTCCACATGATGCCAGGCTGTAGATGTCGTGCGGCGTGAGAACGTGAGACCACATCTGAACGTCTGAGATCTCACCAACGAACGCCTGCGTGGCATCGAAGCGCCCCCCCAGTGTGTCCTGGAGATTGGGTAATTTTAGATCAGCAGCTCAAAACAGAGTTCAGGGTGTTAGTTTGTACTTAGTTTGTAAGGCAACCACTTCAACATCTTGTGACTTTATACATAAAGTCAACTCTGAAAACAACTTTAATGACATTCCTTGTGAAAAAGAAGTATCCTTTAGCATAGTTGTAAAAAATAAAGGATTCATTATGGAAATAATACACTTAAGCGTAAACTGCATGTAATGTTTTCCGAAGATTGCAAGTTATTTACAATTATATATCATAGTTTACATTTATATTCAATGCAATTAGCTGAACTTTAGAGTGTTTGACCCACTTAAGTACATATTTATACACGTGATTTAACAATGACTTCTGTTGTCTTTGAAATATGGTTAAAGTGTTACTGCGGAATGCACCGCTGAAAGCATTTATGATACACTAAAATATAGTTTAATGGCATTTCTTACCCTTTACGGTCAAACTTGTATGTCATGTATTTAATTGTTTTTTTAATGAAAACATAATTTGACATTATAACAAAGAGCACATTTTTAGAAGTGTACTCAGGTGTGTTAAAAAAGAGCCATGAACGTGTCTCTCTTTAAGTGCACTTAAGTGGCATTTCATTAATAAATGTATCCCTGGAGCACAAAAGCAGTCTTAAGTCTCTGGGGTATATTTGTAGCAATAACCAACAATACATTGTGTGGGTCAAAATTATTGATTTATCTTTTATGCCAAAAATCATTAGGATATTAAGTAAAAATCATGTTCCATGAAGATATTTTGTTAATTTCCTACCGTTAATATATCAGATTTAATTAAATTTTTGATTAGTAATATACATTGCTAAGAACTTCATTTGGACAACTTTAAAGATGATTTCAATATTTCTATTTTATTATTTTTTTTTTTTGCTCCCTCAGATTCAAGATTTTCAAATAGTTGTATTTCAGACAAATATTGTTCTGTCCTAACAAACCATACATAAATGGAAAGCTTCTTTATTTAGTTTTCAGGTGAATCTCAGTTTTGAAAAATTGACCCTTATGAGTGGTTTTGTGGTCCAGGGTCACATATCATCTACAGTTAAGATTTTATACTATAAGTTATCTTTCGATGCAATTAAGTGCACTTCTTTTTCACAAGGGTTTAAATATCTCTCATTGCTTTTGACGCTGTGTTAGGGGTTGTGTATGGTTGCCAGTTGTTCATGTTTTTTGATTAATGGCACAGGTAAAATCTGAGCAGGATCTGAGTTTGTTGACTGTATGCTGCATCTGTATGTCACCTGTTCCTGTCCCAGTATGAAGACTCCTCCAGGTTTGATGGGATGCCAGGGCGAGAGGTTTTCCCCTGAGCCTCTCTTCACTCCGTCCTGATAGGCCTCCCACAGTCCGTCCCGCGCCGACCACGTCACACACACGTGGTGCCATTTACCATCACTCACCGAGAGCGCCAAAGACACTGCCTGTCCACACACACACACACACACATCAGATCAGATCAGATCTGCTCTGTCGTCTCTCTTATTTCACCATCTGTCCTTCATTTGTCGGTCAAAAGAAATCCTTAAGGAATGTGAACTCGTGGGCTCATTTATGGAATGTTTATGATTTAATCCTCTTAAGATCCAAACTGGATCAAATAGAATCCTCTAGAATTCAAATAAGTCCCTGCTGGATGAATTGAAACTGAATCCTTCTGGATTTTCAAATTTGTGAAAATTGATACCTAGACATTTATTAAATGTTAAACATTGTTTAACGAAGACGTCTTACTAGACCGTTAAAGGGAATCAGGTTTTTCTTTTAAAACACAAAATATTTTTAATTATATTTATAATAATATTTCGATCATCATCCTAGTCTTATTGGAAACCGTTGTACATCCCAAAGTCTGGGATCAGAAATTATTAATTTATTTATTTTAATTAGCATGGGGGTATTAAATTGTTCAAACGTGACAGTAATGACATTTATAATGTTACAAATCGTTTCTATTTTTAAATAGATGCTGTTCTTTTGAACTTTCTATTCATCTGTGATTCCTGAAAAATAAAATGTATTGCAGTTTCCACAAAAATATTGTGCAGCACAACTGTTTTCATCATTGATAAAAATCAGAAATGCTTCTTGAGCAGCAAATCAGCATATTATAATGATTTCTGAAGATCATGTGACACTGAAGACTGGAGTAATGATGCTGAAAATACAGCTGTGCATCACAGAAATAAATTACAGTTCAACAGATATTCACACAGAAAACAGCTGTTTTACATTAGAATAATATTTCACAATTTTACTGTATTTTTGATCAAATAAATGCAGCTTTGCTAGGCACAAGATGCATTAAAATCATTAAAAAATAAATAAATAAATAAATACAAATCTTAACAACCCCACACCTTTTAACTGTAGTTGGATTGCAAAAAGAAAATTCTCAGTAAGGCCCTGTAAAATATTTTGGTAACACTTTAGAATAGTAGTGGAGAAGACGTGCTCAACTCCCAAGTCGTTTATTAGGTGCGAGTAATAAAGTTAACCAGAGATAAACACTTTAGACACTTTAGAATAGGTCACACTTATTAGTTGCTTATTAGCATGCATATTACTAGAATATTAGCCATGTATTAGTGCTAATTAAGAACATATTAATGCCTTATTCTACATCCCTAATCTTACCCAATACCTAAACCTAACAACTATCTTTCTAACTATTATTCAGCAGCAAATGAAGAATTTGTTGAGAGAAATGTTGTAGTTAATAGTTAACAAGTGTTACCTATTCTAAAGTGTTACCAATATTTATTTTATCTCTTTCACTCACTGTGTCATCGACCAGCAGCTCCATGGGGTTGTTTCCCCACTCGATGAGTACCAGCTCGTTGGCCTGTCCGGGCACAGAGTAAGAGAAGGGAGTCCCGAGCCCCGGGTCGACGCCAGCCTTCATCCACAGACACAATGTGAAGGAGAAGATCTCGTGCAGCAGCGTGCTCTTCAAACGGCCGTACATGTAGTTGGTCCTCATGGGGAAGCCCATCTGGAAAGCTTCCATGGGTCTGCTGATCCTTCTAGAACCTGTGGAGATGATGATCAGCAGAACCGTGTGATTTATCAGCTGCAGAAACGTCAACTATGTTAAGAACTAGTTTGACTAGCTTCAGCTATTCTAGAAGTAATCAGTTTTACTTTTCAGACTAGACCAATCTATCGATTTTCCAAGTTTAAAAAGTCATGACCAGTCTTAAAGAAAAAAATTATATGGTTGATTTTTTCAGACAGTTCTGCTCTAAACCAGACTTGACGAAGGAGATGCATATTTGTCAGGATATATGGAAGAACGTTTTTAACTGAGAATTGAGTGTTTACTCTTATCGTTTTGCATTACTGACACACTGTTTTCCTATTAATAATGTAAAGCTGCTTTGACACAGTCTGTATTTTTAAAAGCGCTGAATAAATAAAGGTGACCTAACTTGACCAGGATCTATCTAGAGCATCTAAGGTCTGAATCTGGGATCTTTCTAGAGCATCTAAGGTCTGAATCTGGGATCTGTCTAGAGCATCTAAGGTCTGAATCTGGGATCTATCTAGATCATCTAAGGTCTGAATCTGGGATCTGTCTAGAGCATCTAAGGTCTGAATCTGGGATCTGTCTAGAGCATCTAAGGTCTGAATCTGGGATCTATCTAGAGCATCTAAGGTCTGAATCTGGGATCTATCTAGATCATCTAAGGTCTGAATCTGGGATCTGTCTAGAGCATCTAAGGTCTGAATCTGGGATCTGTCTAGAGCATCTAAGGTCTGAATCTGGGATCTATCTAGATCATCTACGGTCTGAATCTGGGATCTATCTAGATCATCTACGGTCTGAATCTGGGATCTGTCTAGAGCATCTAAGGTCTGAATCTGGGATCTGTCTAGAGCATCTAAGGTCTGAATCTGGGATCTATCTAGATCATCTAAGGTCTGAATCTGGGATCTGTCTAGAGCATCTAAGGTCTGAATCTGGGATCTGTCTAGATCATCTAAGGTCTGAATCTGGGATCTGTCTAGAGCATCTAAGGTCTGAATCTGGGATCTGTTTAGAGCATCTAAGGTCTGAATCTGGGATCTGTCTAGATCATCTAAGGTCTGAATCTGGGATCTGTCTAGAGCATCTAAGGTCTGAATCTGGGATCTGTCTAGAGCATCTAAGGTCTGAATCTGGGATCTGTCTAGAGCATCTAAGGTCTGAATCTGGGATCTGTCTAGAGCATCTAAGGTCTGAATCTGGGATCTGTCTAGAGCATCTAAGGTTTGAATCTGGGATCTGTCTAGAGCATCTAAGGTCTGAATCTGGGATCGGTCTAGAGCATCTAAGGTCTGAATATGGGATCTGTCTAGAGCATCTAAGGTCTGAATCTGGGATCTGTCTAGAGCATCTAAGGTCTGAATCTGGGATCTGTCTAGAGCATCTAAGGTCTGAATCTGGGATCTGTCTAGAGCATCTAAGGTCTGAATATGGGATCTGTCTAGAGCATCTAAGGTCTGAATCTGGGATCTGTCTAGATCATCTAAGGTCTGAATCTGGGATCTGTCTAGAGCATCTAAGATCTGAATCTGGGATCTATCTAGAGCATCTAAGGTCTGATTCTGGGATCTGTCTAGAGCATCTAAGGTCTGAATCTGGGATCTGTCTAGATCATCTAAGGTCTGAATCTGGGATCTGTCTAGAGCATCTAAGGTCTGAATCTGGGATCTGTCTAGAGCATCTAAGGTCTGAATCTGGGATCTGTCTAGAGCATCTAAGGTCTGAATCTGGGATCTGTCTAGAGCATCTAAGGTCTGAATCTGGGATCTGTCTAGAGCATCTAAGGTCTGAATCTGGGATCTGTCTAGAGCATCTAAGGTCTGAATCTGGGATCTGTCTAGAGCATCTAAGGTCTGAATCTGGGATCTGTCTAGAGCATCTAAGGTCTGAATATGGGATCTGTCTAGAGCATCTAAGGTCTGAATCTGGGATCTGTCTAGAGCATCTAAGGTCTGAATCTGGGATCTGTCTAGAGCATCTAAGGTCTGAATCTGGGATCTGTCTAGAGCATCTAAGGTCTGAATCTGGGATCTGTCTAGAGCATCTAAGGTCTGAATCTGGGATCTGTCTAGAGCATCTAAGGTCTGAATCTGGGATCTGTCTAGAGCATCTAAGGTCTGAATCTGGGACCTGTCTAGAGCATCTAAGGTCTGAATCTAGGATCTATCTAGAGCATCTAAGGTCTGAATCTGGGATCTGTCTAGATCATCTAAGGTCTGAATCTGGGATCTGTCTAGAGCATCTAAGGTCTGAATCTGGGATCTGTCTAGAGCATCTAAGGTCTGAATCTGGGATCTGTCTAGATCATCTAAGGTCTGAATCTGGGATCTGTCTAGAGCATCTAAGGTCTGAATCTGGGATCTATCTAGAGCATCTAAGGTCTGAATCTGGGATCTGTCTAGATCATCTAAGGTCTGAATCTGGGATCTGTCTAGAGCATCTAAGGTCTGAATCTGGGATCTGTCTAGAGCATCTAAGGTCTGAATCTGGGATCTGTCTAGAGCATCTAAGGTCTGAATCTGGGATCGGTCTAGAGCATCTAAGGTCTGAATCTGGGATCGGTCTAGAGCATCTAAGGTCTGAATCTGGGATCTGTCTAGATTATCTAAGGTCTGAATCTGGGATCTGTCTAGAGCATCTAAGATCTGAATCTGGGATCTATCTAGAGCATCTAAGGTCTGAATCTGGGATCTATCTAGAGCATCTAAGGTCTGAATCTGGGATCTGTCTAGATCATCTAAGGTCTGAATCTGGGATCTATCTAGAGCATCTAAGGTCTGAATCTGGGATCTGTCTAGAGCATCTAAGGTCTGAATCTGGGATCTGTCTAGAGCATCTAAGGTCTGAATCTGGCCTGATTGTTCCATCTGAAGTGCAGGGTTCATCTGGTCAGCTGTCTCACCCGTGTCAGCGAGCCTGTGCTGCAGCTGACTGAGGACCGCGTCCAGTTTACTGTGTGCTCCTCCCTGTGCTTCTCCGAGACCCTGCAGGCCATGCTCGGACACCTCGTTGTCCTGGTGGTTGTTGTTGTCATGTGGATCACTGTGGTGACTCTCATCGTGTGAATCACTGTGGTCGTCATGGCTGTCATGCTCTCTGTCATCTGCATGGTGCTGCATCTGTTGCTCCAGAGCGCTTATCTTCCTCTGCAGGAGGTCCTTCAAGGAGCTGGAGTGGCTGCCGGAGGTGTTTCTCATCTGCAAACACAGTCACAGTGCTCTGAGAAAAGGCCTGCACTCTGCTGCACTACTGTATGCTGCTGAACACATATTATAATATTGAATAAACTGACAGCCAGGACCCTAATGAAACACACTCCTACAAAAAATAGAAAAAGTAAAAATATATTTGAATTATTTAATAATAAACAAGTGTTTTCTGAGTCTGTGTGCCAAGGTTGAAGTTGCCTGACTCATCATCTCCTCATTAGACGCGCCTTCTATACGGATTATAATTGTATTGAGATTTTTGTTTGTTTGTATGTTTTTATTATTTCGTTAAGTAGTAATTTAAAGCTTTCTATTAGGGGTGCACCGATCAAGATCGGCCGATCGTTATGCGCATCTCGTCAGTAAAGCCGGTTATCTAATCAGCGGTAAATTCCATCAGGTGCGTGATTTCACATAGAGCAGCTGGTACTACACAGAGCCATTGTTAACGGAGAAGCTGCGCAAATCCACGTTCATCATCAGCGTTTATTTGCGCAACTAGACAGTTAACAACGGCTCTGTGTAGTAACAGCGGCTCTATGTGAAATCTGTGCACCCCTACTTTCTATATATATATTTATCATGTCTGTGAGCATGTATTCGCTGAGTTTCAGCTTATTTTTGTAAGCTCTCCTGTTCAAGACGACACGGCAGAAAGCATGTTTGTTTTCTTTATTTTATATTTTTTTATTTTATATTATGATCGCACTTGCACTTATATGTCCCAAAAAAGCGTGCTTTATCTTGCACTCTCCGCACAAAATATTCGATATAGTGCAGATGTATCTGGGTTTAACGTTAAAACATTGTTACATGCTTGAACTGTTTTATATCTTTAGATTTTATTTTAGACAATTCGTGATGATTTGAGAAGGCTAAACTTATTAAACATAGGCTATGTAAACTCTCTCTCTGTGCTGGCCGCTTTAAAAACAAAACTTATAGGCCTGTTTAATGATCAAAAACTGTACCAAACATACAAAACTGAACTATTTTAATAGCTGAAACAGTAGTATAAGCTGTTTTTGGAGAATTGGGGAAAAAAAGGGCTGAACATCCTCAAGTGAGTTGCGGGGCAAATGGAAAGTTGATGCCGAATGTCCAGCACTCTTCTCTTCTCCACTGCTCCGACTTCTCGTTTGTACCCTATGTGTTTTTACATATGTAAAAACTAAAATAAGTTGTAAAACTTAAAAGTTATTATTATTATTTTTTTATTGTGTTCGGCATGGTGGGCCGCTTGTGATTTCATGATGTACCGCGGGTTGAGATCCACTGGTCTAGAGCTACAGGATTAGCCGGACCACCAAATAGATTGACAAAAGTCATAATAGGAACAAGAAATACTTCCACTACTACTTCGTTTGTGATGGTTGTTTATTTTTTTAATTTTTTTTTTAGATATTAAGACGCAATCTTTTCAGTTTATTGATGACCTGACTTTGTCCTGTGAATGCATTGCTCTCGGAGACAGTTAACAGTTATTTTATCATACGTTACTGCATCACTAACAGTTTCTCTCAGATGAAAACAAATTTCTTCATCCACCCGGATAAGGAGAAGCGCTTTAATTTCACTGTCGCTTCAGTTGGATGACATTTTTATTTTATTTTCTTAAACAGTGCGTGAATGCGTCACATTGTTATGATTGGCCCGTAGTAGACATCTTACGTCACTGAGTTCTGAACTCGTACGTACTCATACCGGTAATTTTCCTTCTGCGTTCACACACTGCAGAATTCCGGCAATTTACTGGTAATGTTACAACTTCTCATACCGGTAAATTGCCAGAACGAATTTACCGGTATTTTTGAAAAGATCCTGTTCACACATGATCTCTTTACGGCAATTTACCGGTAATTTTCCAGAAAAGTCTGTATGTGTGAAAGGGCTTAATGTTTAATGTGACAAAAAAGTGTACCATCGGCTTCATCTCACTGCAGTTGACAGGTTCAAAAATGGTCACGCCTTGGTATTTGTATCTGTTGTTGTTTAATAAAACTAACTTTCTTGAGGTAGTAACAATGAAATGATGTACTTTGGAGGGATTTAGGTTATTTTAGGTTATTAATCTTTGCCCCTCTTGGTTGTTGCGGGTCATTTTACACATAGAACAGTAAAAGTGTAGCTTTTGTAATGAAGCAGCATAAGTAGGAACAATTGAATTTTGTTATTATTTTGGATTTATTTGATTCTTATTTATATCTCATTCAGATCTAATTTTCAAGCACATTTCTCACTTTTACCTTCATTTCTATAAGCATATATGCAAACTTTAGGAACTTCAAAATCGACACTTCTATGAGTTGAAATGTAGAGCCAATATAAGAATATGTAATTTATTTGAAAAAATAAATAAATATATATATATATGATTTTATTCAAAACTTGTTTTAAAACTTGTTTTCCTTTTTTAAGGTCTTTCCCATTAATTTCCTATGGTCAAGAAGTTTAAAAAAAAAAAAAAAAAAGTGAAGTGACATTCAGCCAAGTATGGTGACCCATACTCAGAATTCGTGCTCTGCATTTAACCCATCCGAAATGCACACACACAGAGCAGTGAACACACACACACACACTGTGAGCACACACCCGGAGCAGTGGGCAGCCATTTATGCTGCGGCGCCCGGGGAGCAGTTGGGGGTTCGATGCCTTGCTCAAGGGCACCTAAGTCGTGGTATTGAAGGTGGAGAGAGAACTGTACATGCACTCCCCCCACCCACAATTCCTGCCAGCCCAGGACTCGAACTCACAACCTTTCGATTGGGAGTCCAACTCTCTAACCATTAGGCCACGACTTCCCCTAATTTCCCCTAGTTTATGACCTTGAAGTCCAGAATGAAGTATTTTTTTCCCTGTTTGTTTAGATCGTATATCAATAATCCAACGTTTATTTCACTTGACTATCACCACTCCTCCCTAAACCACTGAGTGCCCAATCATTTAATCATCCCTTGTATTATTAATAATTGATATATATTAATTATATTAATTAAAGTTATTAAAGTTAACAAAAATATATATAAACTCAAATAAATTGTAAATAATAATAATAATAAAGCAGGTCTGTCAGTCGATTAAAATTGTTTAATTAATTACCTGATGTTTCAATTAATTAATCTAATTAATCACAAGTTAAATTTGGCTGTGAAAATACCCACAAAAAAGATATTTTAAAGCCTTTATTGTGTTAAATGAGAAGAAGAAAAAATCAAGTAGACATAAATTGTAGCTTTAGAACGAAATATTTGATTTGATTTAACATAACATTTATCACACATAGGCCTAAACCTTTAGGCTGCAACGGCCCGATATAATCTATGTATTGCGTAGTACTCAGCTTAAGTTTTCATTGGCTGCGTGCTTTCATGTTGTCATATCTTGTATGAACACAAGGTTTATGAGTATTCTCATTAGTTGCATGTTTGTGTCTTGTTTTGTTCATGCACATGACTTGTGTAAAGATCTCATCTTTGCACTGCTGTTCCACTCCTGACCTGCAGGGGACGCCCAAATGCATCCCGGTTATGCTCCCTCCGCTCCGCCAGATGACACTATTGTACCTAATCTTTTCTCAGTGCTCTCCTCATTAGCCCAGATTCCCTTCACCTGTGTTTTTCCCTTTATAAGTGTGTTTGTTCCCTGCTATTGTGTTCAGTCTTGAGTCTACTGTACGTTCTCCAGTCTCCAGCTCTCAAGTCTGTGCCGTATTTTACCTTTTTGACCGTTTTGTCTAGTTGTATTTCCCTGTTTTGTGGAAGCTCAGCTATTCTAATTTATTTGTACTTTGTAACCTTGCTTTCTCAAGTAAAGATTATTTTTATTTAGGGAGTTGTACACTGCATCGTATTTGTATGTAATGTATGATCTGGGGGCGGAGCCAGAGCGCTAACTGCGTTAATACGTTATGATCCCCAGAGGTGTAAAGCAGTGATGGGAAATTAAGGCTTTCTGAACCGTTTGAGGCTTCCATGAAATCTTACAGAAAAACGGTTCATTACTCGAATTTTTTAACACAGTGCACATTAGGGACATCTGCTGGTCAGTTACACATTATATTTTGCATGGCAACTAGCTTTTTCTGCAGCAGTTTATTTCTGTGACTAAAGAAGTGATATCGCCAACTACAGGGCACTGAATGTACTATATCTTATGAGTTTTACTGTTACTCACCCAAACTTGTCAACAAGGCTACTTTACTTAACCAGCACATCCAGTGCAAAAAGGCCCTGACTTTTTAATTTAACTTAACATTATTTTATCTATCTGTTACACTGTATGTATATATATATATATATATATATATATATATAATCCTAATGTTTCTTTAGTTCTTTGTGAGTTGTTGAATGTAATGGCTGTCAGTTAGCCCTTTATTCTGTTCTTCTTTCCCTTTTGTTTTTGGCTTATTGTTTGTTCTGGTTTTTCTGTGTAATACCAGCACATAGATCCTTGCCTCTGCTTGTTTTCTCCAGCTTATTCTATTACAGTTTTTGAATGGCATTTGTCTATTGCATCTCTTATAATGAATGAGAGAAGAGAGCACTCAATTTGAGTGCACCAGACGGATATTAGCAGACTGACTATAGATTAAAAGAACTGGAACATAAAAAGAGGAAAATATCAGAGGAACAAAACATTAAAAAGAAGGGTTATGATCAGGCAAGAGATAGGACCCACGAAAATATCAGAGCAGCGCTGGAGAGAACTCAAGGAGCGTCAAAGGCTCGAACCGTATGCTGGGGTTGAGTTGTTTCTTTTTGAAAGATGATTATCATTTTTTTGTGTGTTCCACACAACTTATCCGTGTTGGCTTTTGTTTGAATATGCTTGTGAGTGATCTTCGCTTATTTCTTCGATCGTCATTGCCAGAGGGCGAGGTCCTGTTGAGATAGGGGTGTGTTTGTTATGGGGCTTTCAAATATCAACATCGTTTGGCAAAAATCGCTTACTGCACCTTTTAAATCCTGTTAAACTCAGATGCTCTAAGACTTTTACGCAAGTATGGTTTTCAGGTACTCTTGACACATCTGTAATAAACACATTATTTTTTCATAACTATTTAATTACATTAACTTGTTAAACTGGCAGCCCTATTATAAACGTGTACCTGCAGGTTGTCCAGCCGCTGCTTGAGGCTCTGCAGCATCTTGTTCATCTGCTCCGGTGTGGATGAGGGTGAAGGAATCTCCCCCATCACGTGCTTCTCGCTCAGAGCACCTTCCCCAGCGTGATGCCCTCCGACCCCGTCTCCATAGTGTCCCAGCTCCAGCCCGAGGTGTCCGTTGTCGGGTGCTGAGGGGTAGGTGTGGTGGGTGTGATGGGCCAGGTGTGCGGATGTGGGGCTCAAGCCTTTGCACAGGTTCAGTTTGGCGGAGAGCTCTCGGATGGTCTCCCTCTGGTCCAGGATGGTTTCCTTCTGCTGCACCAAACTCTCCCGCAGGTGTAGGATCATTGCTTTGGCCTCCTCGGACATTCCCCACCAGCCGCTGCTGCTCCCGCCAGGACCGCCCTGGTGTCCGGATTCGGGGCCGCTGGGGCCGCCTGCTGTGGGGAAACACCCGGGATCAGCATCCGCAGGAATAGGGCTGCAGATGAAGCGAGGATGAGGGGTGTAGTCTGAACCCGGCATTCCTGTCCCAGCACATACGGAAAGACAGATGGCACAGAAGAAGGAGAAAAGCTGCTCGCTCTTTCTTGAGCTTGCTGGAAGCATTTCTGGGGGATGAATGCAGCCAAACTCATCAAATAGTCGAATATTTGATATTTAAAGCTTCTAGATCTGTATCTTCAGCTGAACTAGCGCAGGCCTGCTTTTTTACACTTGTATCTGTCCTCGTCTTCAATTGCTGCTTCCTGTGTCTTTCTCAGCCTCCTTCTCTCCAAGATCATCAGCCGTTCAGAGACCACGTGTATTTACATGTAATCTGTCTGATGATCCTGCTCTTGCCTCTTCAGAACCTGGAGAAAGAAAGAAAGAAAAGTCTTGTCATGATACATTTTCAGAAGACTGGAACATCTTTTAATTTAAACTATGATTTTAAATGATTAAATTGCTCTTTTGACTCACTTAATGTGGACTTAATTATAACTTTTTATGTTATTTTGTATTTTAACTGTATTAATAGTCTTTTTAAAGTAAAGGAGGAAAGGAAAGGTTAAAGTTACTGCTGAATGCACTGACAAGCATTTATGATCAACTAAAACCCTGGACCACAAAACCAGTCATAAGAGTATATTTTTTAAACTTTATATAATAATAATTAATATATTGGATAAATCATCTTTCCATTGATGTATGGTTTGTTAGGAAGACAATATTTGTCAGAGTTTGGGGCTAATCACCTGCCTTTTGGGGTTGTGAATGTGTGTTTGGATGGTTTAACAGCTCACTGTGTCTGCCTGTTTGATTTGAGTCCCTGCCCTCCTTGTTTCTCCGTTGTTAACCTTAATTGTTCGCCACCTGTTCTCAATGTTCTTCTAATTTTTTCCCTTTATAATTCCCCGTTCGTGGCCATACTGTTGTAACTCTTACCAATAGCTTGAGCTGGTCCGTGTACTCACCTTGTCTTGTCTTCAGGCTCCAGTGTCTTTTGCTGTTTTGCTCTGCCTCTTGTTCTCACGAATGCAATAAAAATCTATAATTTTGACCCATACAATGTATTGTTGGCTATTGCTACAAATATACACCAGAGACTTAAGACTGCTCATTTGTGCTCCAGGGTCACAAATATACCTTAATGTCATTTCTATTGAAATTATATTTTAAGTAATTACACATTTCTATTGAAGTTGCAATTTACTACATTTAAAAATCACGGTTAACCATTAGATTAATCTGTAGAACCTGTAATTTAACACCAAGAACTCTTTCAAAGGAGGTTTCAAGAAGGTTGCTCCATTTAAGAGTTCAGGATTATCAGTTTAAGTTCCTTAAAGCTACTGAATTAACACCGGACAAACATTTCTGTGTGTACGTCAGAGTCTGTCCTAATGAGGATAAATCAAGATGAGTCATCAAGGGTCTGCAGAGGATTAGCGTGTGTTTAAGTGAGAGAGAGAGTGTTATGTCCCATTATCCAAAGAGACTTACAAATGAGGATGATGTTCAAGAATTGTAATGCCAGATACATTAAAATATATTTGCAGTCTGTGAGACAGCCAACCTTTGATGAAACCAGAAAAACGTACCACTGACCTCAGTATAAAACAATATGTATAATAAAAACACATACACTTTCACACTTTCTGGTTCTTTTAAAAAGCATTTACTGATACCCAAATACAGCAAGAATATCTCACTTGTGTGTTGTGAAGCACATGATCAAATCTGGACCGTGTGGGAAGATCACAAGCTTAGAAAGCGTGACAGATGGACGTGTTTGAGAGCCGCTTCCACAGTCTCTCTCAATCAGCACTTCATCACTTTATCTTCCTGTCGAAATCCACAAGATTAGCCTGGTTGTTGGGATCGAATGAAGCCAGCACTTTAAGTCAGACACATACAATGCAGTTTAATGCACCTCCTTCCGAATCCATGAGAGAGTATTAACAACTATATTTAGTCTAGTAAAGAAGTTTTAAATGTATTACTGCAGCTTTAAATGTATTACTGAATTATACACTACAGTTAAAATTACAATTAGCATGTGTTTTTGTGTGTTCGTCAACATAACTAAATAAGTGTGCTTTAAAGTACAACACAAGATTATTTAGACTTGTACTTGAAAGTAAAACCATTAATTTGTCATTACTATGATGTGCACATTTTAAAATTGTGCTTATGTGTCTCTCTTTAAGTACACAAGTTTCATTTCATTTTCATTCATTTAATATTATCTATGTTAAAACATGCATTACAAGTGCACATTCAATATACAGTTAAGTGCACGTTTCTAGTCTTTTATCATTGTTAATCACAACGTTTATCCACAACACTGGTAACTCAACCACTGACAAAAAAAGAGAGATATAAACTTAACAAAATGACACAACATCCTAGAAGCTTCCTGCACTATATTAACAAAAGTATTGCAGTTATGACTATCATGGTCAATGCTTATTTTGTGCCAATAATGCAAATGTTTTAATCATTAATGCCTCAATCATTACCTCAGCTAAAACGCTATTCATAAAGAAAACCTCTGAAGAGTTCTAACATCTGTTGATCAAATTAAAAATAATAAACTCTCAGAAAATAAGCAGCTAAACAATCAGTCTAAAGTTCTCAGCAATCCGTAGACAGTCTTTCATGAAATATAATCATATGGAGTATAACATAAAGAAATCTCTATGTGTAATATATAGAGAGAACTGGCGCATCAGTGTGATTCACACTGGAGTAAGACACACACATCAGATCATCTCCATCTCTTTACCTGTGCTACAGATAACAACATCCCACAAATCAAACACATCTGTCAATAGCAGAGACTCACAGTCACAGTGCAGATCGGGTTTGTCCTGATGTTCTGTGTTGAGGCTGTCTGTGTCTGTGGACTCCTGCAGCTTTGTCCTGTTCTGCTTGTCTAAATCAGGTTTGTAAGGGACTTAATCCAGCAGAGTGTGTGTAACACGCTCCTCTCCTCCTCTCGTGCTCAGCAGCAGTTAAAGTCTCTTTGTCCTGTGCTCATTAACCCCAGCCTATCTCTAGTAAATTTCATTAGAGTTCCTCTGTTGTGTTAAAATGATGTGATGAAATGTTTGGGATGTGCTAGAAAGACCTTTAGGTTTGACATTTGCTATTATCCAAGCAGACAATATAAAAAGCGGGCTCCAAAACCACTAGTGAAAATGCTTCTTTATAGCAGTTTAACAACAACAATATATTATTAGCATGAGATTTTGAGTAAAAGTTTACTTCCTCATCTAGCTGTCTAATAACCTGCCATTGTATATCGCAAACCTTGCTGACTCTGTGATAGCAATATTTTTTATCATTGAGATTAAAAGTGTATAAAAAATATATTTTTCAAAGGTGTATGTTTTAATTGTTAAAATCAAATATGTGTTTCCACTTGCTGTTTCTATGTAAATAGAATTCACTTTATTATTATAGTTTTTAGCGATATTTTAAATTAGTATTTTAATATTAGTTCTATTTTTTTTTTAATTTAAAATTCTTTCTTTGCCTTTTTTTCACTTAAAGTTTCTTTTGTTTCGAGTAATTATTTTATATTTTTGTCTCGTAAATGTTTCTTTCTTGTGACTTTGTTGATGGTTGTATACGGCTCAAGCAGCTCTTGTCACAGGTCTTAACAAGATAAGTGGCCTAATTAAAGTTAAAGTCCAGCACAGCAGCCAGAGAGACAGATGGATGCTGATTGAGGTCAGAGGGAACATGCACAGAAAGGCGATTCATTAATTACCATCCGGTCACACTCTTAACAGTTGGGAAGATGAAAATCCATAAACTTCCTTTATTCTGTACCAAACAAGGAATATAAAAACTGGATTATTGTGATGCTTAAAAAGCTAGTTTGTCTTTCTGGTCAACAGAATGGAAATGTAAAACTGTGACCGAAAAAATAAAAAAGTTGTATGAAATATTGAGTGTTTGTGGTGTTTTATTTTGTGTTGTCTTAGAGCATATGATATGAGAGACATAAAACTAGCACAGAAATGTAAGAAATGACTTGACAACATTTAACCAAGCGATCTCTTGACTGATCAATCTGATGAGTTGATGTTCGTAAATAGAAACTCTCAGAAACGGAGCAGAAATTTAACTCCATGAAGACACTAGTATCATTATCACATTGTTCTCCAGTCAGGTGAGTTAAGTCGTGTGACCTGATGGGTGTTTGTGTGTCTGCTCTGCTTCTGTTTCCAGGAACACAGCCAGAGGTCAGAGGTCAGCTGTACACTCAGATGAGGTCACAACGAGACAGAGTTCCTTAAAGGAAACAACTCTGATTTATTGGACTCTCCATTAGTTACACTGTAAAACAGGTTACCATTTGAAGGTTATTGAACTCTGTCTCAGCATCTGTGATATTTTTTGTTTATTTTTTGTTCCAACCGAAAATGTAAAATAATGTAAAAAGTTGGTTAAACTGGTTTAAGGGATAGTTCAGCCAAAAATGAAAATTCTGTTGTTAATTCCTCGCCTTCATGTCATTTCAAACCTGTCAGACCTTCGTTCGTCTTCAGAACACAAATTAAGATATTTGATGATATCCAAGAGCTTTCTGACCCTCCAAATTTTTATTTTAAGATTTTTATTTTTGGGCAAACTATCCATTTAAGTTACTTTACTCAACTTACTGTATATATAAGACTTAATTATTTTTTACCAATAGTGCCATTTACTTTTACTAATTGTAAGTAGTGTTCTGGTGGTTTTCATTTACAGTTTTTTTAGTTTAAGTAGTTTGGTAAATTAACAATTTTAATAAATGTTAATTTCAGGGTTTGATGTGGCAAACACAGTTTCTGCAGTGTATAAAAGATCTCTGCTTGTTCTACATTGTGGCCTGCTTTCCACTATAATGAATGTAAAGAAGACTCCTGTTTTGAGGCAAATGCTTTATGCTCTTGGAGAATAGAGCTATAGAAGAAGTCTCTTTTTCAGAGGAGGAGAGCGGTTTCTACATCCATCGTTTTCTAGTTCCAGAAAGGATGGAGTTCTGCACCTATCCTGGACTATGCTCTGGCAAAAAGCAAGATCAAGATGTTGTCTGATAAGCATATTCTGGTGGAGATTCATCTTGAAGATTGCTTTGTCACTGAAAAAAACAAAGGTTGCTTATTTCCACGTCCAGATTGCCCAGAGTCACAGAAAGTTTCTCAGATTTGCTTTTCGGGAGCAAAGCATTCCAACTTCCTGTGCTTCCCATCGGCACTGGCACCTCACACACCTTACATCAGGGATCCTCAAATCTGGCCCACGAGATCCACTGTCCTGCAGAGTTTAGCTCTAACTCTAATCAAACACACCTGAGCATGTCAAGTCAAGTCACCTTTATTTATATAGCGCTTTAAACAAAATACATTGCGTCAAAGCAACTGAACAATATTCATTAGGAAAACAGTGTGTCAATAATGCAAAATGATAGTTAAAGGCAGTTCATCACTGAATTCAGCGATGTCATCTCTGTTCAGTTAAATAGTGTCTGTGCATTTATTTGCAATCAAGTCAACGATATCGCTGTAGATGAAGTGACCCCAACTAAGCCAGAGGCGACGGCAGCAAGGAACCGAAACTCCATCGGTGACAGAATGGAGAAAAAAACCTTGGGAGAAACCAGGCTCAGTTGGGGGGCCAGTTCTCCTCTGACCAGACGAAACCAGTAGTTCAATTCCAGGCTGCAGCAAAGTCAGATTGTGCAGAAGAATCATCTGTTTCCTGTGGTCTTGTCCTGGTGCTCCTCTAAGACAAGGTCTTTACAGGGGATCTGTATCTGGGGCTCTAGTTGTCCTGGTCTCCGGCTGAATGGTTGCAATTTTATCTCTAATAGTATCGATTTTAGAAGTAGTTCATAAAGTCATTACTGCTGTGGTGTTGGGAAATGTCAACACTTGTTGAGACTTTATTTTTTGTTAATTTAGCCACTGTATTGAATAAATACCTGGGGTTATGATTGTTTTCTTCTAAAAGAGAAAGAAGGAAATCGGATCTAGCGGTTTTTAATGCTTTTCTGTAGGATAGGTTACTTTCCCGCCAAGCAATACGAAATACCTCTAGTTTTGTTTTCCTCCAGCTGCGCTCCATTTTTCGGGCTGCTCTCTTTAGGG
This sequence comes from Carassius carassius, assembly GCF_963082965.1. NCBI lineage: Eukaryota > Metazoa > Chordata > Actinopteri > Cypriniformes > Cyprinidae > Carassius > Carassius carassius. The sequence goes on along the minus strand of NC_081769.1, from coordinate 2,101,033 downwards.
TGCGAGTATGCTCATTATACCATGGTGTCAAACTGTTTTCCTTAACCTTCCTTAAGCGTAGAGGAGCAACTGTATTTAAAGTGCTAGAAAAGAGAGAGTCCGTAGTTTCTGTTACATCATCAAGTTGTTCTGAGGTTTTGGATATGCTAAGGAATTTGTATACATCAGGAAGATAACTTAAAAAGCAGTCTTTTGTGGTAGAAGTGATGGTTCTTCCACACTTGTAACAAGAAGTAGAATTTACAATTTTGGCTATATGAAGTTTGCACAAAACTAAATAATGATCTGAGATATCATCACTTGGCTGCATAATTTCAACACTATCAACATCAATTCCATGTTACAGTATTAAATCATGATTTCGACAATGAGTAGGTCCTGAAACTTGTTGTCTAACCCCAATAGAGTTCAGAATGTCTATAAATGTTGATCCCAATGCATCCTTTTCATTACCAACATGGATATTAAAATCACCAACTATTAAGACTTTATCTGCAGCCAGAACTAACTCGGATTTAAAATCACCAAACTATTTAATAAAGTCTGTATGGTGCCCTGGTGGCCTGTATACAGTAGCCAGTACGAACATAACAGGGGATTTATCATTAACATTTGTTTCTCTGGATAATGTGAAGCACCATTACTTCAAACGAGTTATACTTGAAGCCTGCCCTCTTAGAAATCCTAAAAACGTTGTTATAAATTGAAGCAACACCTCCCCCTTTGCCTTTTGGACGCGGCTCATGTTTATAACAGTGATCTTGGTGGGGTGGACTCATTTAAAATAATGTAATCATCAGGTTTTAGCCAGGTTTCTGTCAAACAGAGCACATCCATATTATGATCAGTGATCATATTATTTACAAAAAGTGTTTTCGTAGAAAGGGATCTGATATTCAATAAGCCAAGCTTTATCATTTGTTTATCCATATTGCATCTGTTTTTTATTTGTTGAACCTCAATTAAATTGTTAATCTTACCTTGGTTCAGACGTTTTTTGTATTTTTTTAGTTCGGGCAATAGACACAGTCTCTATAGTGTGATATCTAGGTGAAAGAGTCTCTATGTGCTGAGAATTAACTGACCTCTGTGACGGGAGGCAGCTAGCAGACGGTCGGTTTAGCCAGTCTGTCTGCTTCCTGACCTGGGCCCCAGTTAGTATAAACTCTAAGACTATTTGCCATATTTCTAGAGAGAAGAATGGCGCCACCCCAGGAGGGATGAAGACCATCTCTTTTCAACAGGTCAGGTCTGCCCCAAAAGCTCGTCCAATTGTCTATGAAACCTATGTTATTCTGCGGTCACCACTTAGACATCCAGCCATTGAGTGATGACAATCTGCTATGCATCTCGTCACCACGGTAAGCAGGGAGGGGACCAGAGAATATTACAGTGTCTGACATCGTGCTTGCAAGTTCACACACCTCTTTAATGTTATTTTTAGTGATCTCTGACTGGTGAAGTCCAACATCATTAGCGCCGGCATGAATAACAATCTTACTGAATTTACGTTTAGCATTAGCCAGCACTTTTAAATTTGCCAAGATGTCAGGCACTCTGGCTCCTGGTAAACATTTGACTATGGTGGCTGGTGTCTCTATATTCACGTTCCATACGTTCCAATAGAATCACCAATAACTAGAGCACTTTCATCAGGTTTCTCAGTGGGTGCATCACTGAGTGGGAAGAACCTGTTTAATGTTTTGATCGGAACAGAAGAGCGGTGTTTTGACCCACGACTACGCTGCCTCACTGTCACCCAGTTGCCCTGCTGCAGAGGCTCTGTTGCCGAAACCGAACAATGTACAGGAATCCCTGAGCTAGACGCATACAAAGCCTTATCTAGAGCCCTAACATTCTTACTGTCCTCAATTAAAGTTTGGATGCGTGTCTCTAATTCTGAAATCTTCTCTGTCAGCCTAACTATTTCCCTGCATTTATCACATGTGAATCCCTCATCTGCGACAGAGATAGATAAACTGTATGTGGCAAGAGGTGCAAATAACAATAACAGGAGAAGCCATTACTCACCGTGCTTGATGAAATATTCTTACTGCGGTTGTTTGATGAACTTGTGAAAAACTGGAGTGAGAGAGAGGAGAAAAGAAAAACAGCGATAGGTTCGAATGAAAACGCTAATGACAAGCTAACGAGTGCTAACGCTTTGCAGGTGTACTGCACTCACAGATAAAAATAAAAGTGAACTATCAAAATTAATCTGATAAGATTGATCGATAATATCATAAATATGGTGTGAATTAAGTTATATTTTATCACTTTAAAAACCCTCTGGGGACGGATTGGGCGGTACCGCCCAAAATGGCATACTTTTACAAATGTGTAGTTATCTCAAAAACTATTATAATAGAGAGATGCGTTTTTTTTGCCGTCTTCCTCAGATTCCACTGAAAACAGCGGTATCCAGTTTGTATATAAAACGCTTCCCTTATTGCGCAATACCACTGCGTAAACAGGCCAATGAAAACTATTATGTTAGGCAGATTCAACACGCAACAACCAATGTAAAAACCGCTGGGAGGAATATTTTTCTAACCCAATCAGAGGAAGGTTACCATGATTTATTCTAGCCATTCAGAGGACTCTGTAGCTCTGCTGTAGCCTTGTAAAAGCTGGGCTGGACTATAGTAAAAAGACCTCCAGCCAGGTGTAATCAATAACCGATCGGAGAATCAGCATGAGGTGGAGAAAGCAGAAAGCGATCGGAGTGTTACAGAGAACGATCGGAGTATTAGCGAGCACAAAGAGATAAATTCGAGAGAGATATAGCATTATTACAGAATTGTTTTATCAAAATGGCAAGCAGTAAAAGATTTACGGCAGAACAAGCTCTGGAACAATTACTGGAAAGTGACGAGGAGAAATCTGGAGCAGACAGCTTTTACACAGATGACGAAGTATTTTACCAGGATGGGGAAGATCCATTTGAGGACTGGTATGTAACTTCAAATAACCTCTTTATCATTATAATTTATTATATCATACATCTTGAGTATGTATATGGTTTGGATTTTTAGTCAGATAGCGATTGAGGCATGAAATATTTGTTTTAGTGTACCATACTACTCTTTCCCTGTAAACTCAGTTGAGTAAGTCAGTCTATTGAAACAAATTGCACACCACTCTTGAACTAAGTAAACTGCTCAGGTCAAGAGAGGTGAAATGTGTTTTTAGTGTACAGTGGAGTTTTATAGGGTTACATGAGTTTATAGGAGTTATTTTTTCTACATTGAATTTTGACAGAAAAAAAGCTTCCAGTTTGATTGTGTATTTGCTCTGATGCAGGATGCAGACAGGACAACTCGCCGCACACCCCTACCCATTGTCCCTTGGACCCAGCAAACCCTGCACACAAGCCTGCAGATGTCAGAAAGTACTGTGAGCACTGCAAGGCAAGCAAAGTGTACAACAAGACCTCCTGGCAGAGTGGGGCATGCCATGTGCCCCTCTGCAACTTCCTGGAGAGGCCTTGCTTTGCTCACTGGCATGCCTAGGACTGTTTGTAAAAAAAAGTTGATTTAAAAGTTAATTGTTCTTTACACATTTGATTAAACAATAACACATTTCTGTCAAGCAAAGAGTTTGAAAAAATTATTTTTTTTCCAAAAACTGTTCTATATTGTGTGTTTTTCAGTAATAAATGACAAAAAAATCTCATTTTTGTTTTTGAAATTCTCTAGTTTATTGTACAATTTTTCACTCATACTTCCTTTATAAACATATTGCATGCATGCTTATGGTAGCTTAGGGTCTTCTGAATCCATCGATACCAAATACATGATAGTCCATCATCATTACATATGGTTTATAAGCCGAAATGTAAAAATAGAGAAAACAGACCAAAAAGGGCTTAGTCCCAAAAATAAAAAAACGCCTAGGACTGTTTGTAAATAAAGTTAATTATTGAATTGTTCTTTACACATTTGATTGAACATTAACCCATTTCTGTCAAGCAAAGGGTTTGAAAAATATATTTTTGCGTCAAAAACTTTTCACTTTTGTTGTGTGAGGTAGGATTTTCAGTAATAAATGACAAAAATCTCATTTTCGTTTGTGAAATTCTCTAGTTTATTGTACAATTTTTCACTCATACTTCCTTTATAAACATATTGCATGCATGCTTGTGGTAGCTTAGGGTCTTCTGAATCCATCGATACCAAATACATGATAGTCCATCACCATTACATATGGTTTATAAGCCGAAATGTAAAAATAGAGAAAACGGACCAAAAAGGGCTTAGTCCCCTAAGGGTTAAAAAACAGAGAGTGATAGTAAGATAAAGATTCTAGAGAAAAAATAAATAAAAATAAAAACAGCTACACGGAGCTACCAATCAGTGCTAATCAGTGTCTTCAGGACCATTAGAAAATCAGAGCTAGGTGAGTTTGATCAGGGTTTGAGCTAAACTCACTGTATAAGAATATACAAGAAGCCATTTAATATAATAATTTTAATATATTATAAATAACTTGCGCCTCAGAGTGAGTAGACGAAACACAATAAATGCAGTCGTTGCTTTTGGAGGTGGATGCTGCTGTTTGTGAACGCAGTCGTTCAAGACATTTATACAGAAATATATACATTTATACAGGCCTTTCAGAATGACCTTAACAGCATACTCAAGGAACAAGTGTTAGTAAGTTTTTGCCTGTGTTTGTGTCATAGGACTGAAGACTTTTTCTTCCTCAGTGCACATTAGCCTCATATACAGTAGGTCAGATCTGACGAAGAGTGAAGGAGAGTTAACCTACTGTCTGTGCACACAACTTGTGCATTATGATAAACCACTGAATTAATCGCAGCATTACCTTTACTCACCTCTGTGTGAGTGTATCATGTACTGAAAGAAGCAGCGCTGTAAACATGCATGTGCCTTTTACATTCAACTATACAGACACAAACAGTGATCCAGCAGCCCTCTCCCATACAGTACACACACACACACACACACACACACACACACACACTAACAGCAAATGTTTGGAATTTGGAAAATATTTTTAATATTTTTATCAGATTTTTAATCATGTTTTTTATTATTGTTATCAGTGTTAAAACAGTTTGTTACTTAATATTTTATAAAAAATCATGATACTTCTTTTGATCCTTTGAGTAGAAAGTTTGAAAAAAAAAATGTATATGACATATAAATCTTTTGTAAGATTATAAATGTCTCTACTGTCACTTTTGATTTAATGTGTCTGTGATGAATAAAAAGATTATTTTTTCTTTTTTATATTACCCCAAACTTTTGAATGGTCGTGTATCACAGTTTCCACAAAGATACTGTGCAGCACAACTGTGTTCAACATTGATAATAATCAGAAATGTTTCTTGAGCAGTAAATCATCATATTATAATGATTTCTGAAGATCATGTGACACTGAAGACTGGAGGACTGATGCTGAAAATACAGCGGAGCATCACAGGAATACATTATATTTTACAACATATTCACATAGAAAATGTACAATTCTAAAAATATTTCACAATATTACTATTTTACTGTATTTTTGATTGAATAAATACTGTCTTGGTGTGCATAGGACACTTCTCTGAAAAACATTAAATCATCTACTGAAGAAGAAAACAGAGAAAAACATTTTTGTAATTGGACTTTTGACTAAAGATTTTCTAGTGACTGAAATATATTGCACTGGATCTTTTCATGTGATGTTGAGGTGAGGCTGAATGAGTTTAATCCCCGGCAGGAAGCAACACGAGCGCAGACGTTAAGGAGCTCCATGTGCTGTCCGCCGAGCTTTGAGAAAGATGATGTCCTCATGTCCATCTGACTCTGGAGCTCTGGTAACACTTTATCTCTGTGCGTCAGTGTCTGACACAGAGGTGTGCGGAAAAATAGATCTCTACTGAGAAAAACACACAGACACAACAGGCTTACACTGGATCACACAGATACTGACTGACAGACCAGTGGAGGGTGCATGTTATTTACGCTTTGGAATAAAAAGTTGGGTTATCTTGTTCATTTAATGTAGTCACATGACTCTTTTTGCCACATTTTCTCTCGTTTCCGTATGTGCACTTTAAACAGTGGCATGTAGATGAACAGAATATAACATGAGGGAGAAAACAATTATAAAAGAGCAGTATCAGAAATGCAGGGATTTTCAGATGTATTCAACTGAAACAAATGTGTCATTTTATTGTAGTAAAAATGTGGTTTACTGTCCTTACTGCATTCATTTACTTTTCTCTCCATGTAGATGTAGAGACCGAAAACATGGACCAGAGATGACCAGTGTAAGTGGATATTTGCAAATAATGCTTTTATGATATTTAATAAATAAGCATGTAACTGCAGCTCATTGGACACATTGAGCATAATGTTTATCATGCACAGAAACAGAGCCGTGTCAGTGATAGGGATTTTCAGACAAAACATTCACTTTCTTGCCGGTTGACTCAAACAGTAGCATAATGAGAAACGTCCTACAGGAGCAGAGGATCAATGTTATGAGGTAATCACTAATGTATGTATTTTCTATAGAGATGTAATGTATATACAAATTAAGGTACTATTTTTTTTAATCCTTAACCATGTTGGAGATCAGATTAGTTTTCTTTGCAAACTAATTCTATTTGAACTTATTACTGTAAAACCCTGTGGTTAGTCTCCCTCTAGTGGACAAGTATTAGAGCCTTCTATCTCTCAGATTGATAGAAATGGCTGATCATTTAGAAACAGATGAAACCCCAGCTTCAGACATTACCTGACATTACCTGACAAGTTTTGTGATGTTTTTACATTGTGTTTTCAAGAAAATAGAAAAGAGTCGTTATAAACCACCACACCAAATATATCAGCCCATATCTGCTAAACTATTAAATTAAACAATCTTTTGATAACTTTTTGTAAACAGTATCTCAAACTGGTGTTTTGTGCAAACCAGACGAACAGCCTAGGATGAGTTTGAAAATGTTACTTAAAGTGGAGTAAAACATTTTGTACAAAGACTCTTATAAATACAGCCTCATGTATCTTGTACAGGCAGGACAGACAGTCAGATGTTGAACACCTCGGCACATGTCTCTGATCAAGTGTCCACTTTGAATTCCATTTTTTATTGTTAAGTTAAAACACAATTACAGTTTTTATTCGTTTAGATATACACATTATATGTAAAAACTGGAATGAAGGTGTATTTTCATTTGCATTTTTTGTGCATTTAAAGCTGAAGGTGTTTTATAATCAACAGAGAACACACCTATAGATGTGATCTTTATATTTACTTTTAATAAATGAATTACTAGAAAACATTGCAGTGCTTCATTTTGCAGTAAAGTTGAACTGTTTGGTTAAAATAATGTTGTGTTTGGATGGCTGTGCTAATTGTTTTGAGAACAAGTCTATTGCATTGGAGAAAAGTGTCAAATTGATTGAGAAAAACTGTAACACAATAAATAGGTCAAAGATGGGCAATGTCCGGCCATTTAACTGGCTAATAACTTTGATCAAACAAAGTTCTTTTGAAAACTTTGAGTCATGGGAGTCTTGCACGATGCATGAATTATGATTTATGATCCAAAATTCTGGAAAATTGGTAAACAAAAAAATAATGTATGGATTCTTGTAGGGCTTGATTTAGAGAAAAAATGAGATCCTATATAGTCCTTAAGAGAAAATAATAATTGGCAACGCTGCACAAGTACAACAGTGTTTGAGGCTTGGGCCCCTAATTAAGATTTTCTGCAATGCCTGGATAAACATGGTTTTTTGTTTGAATGCACAGAAAATACAGAACATTTTGCATGACACTTAATAAAAGCTGAGCCCCAGCTAAAGATATTTAACCAAAACGTGATCAAAATGGCCATGCTACCAGAGATTATTGATGGTATTTGCATTAAGGGGTTTTTATAACTCGTATCATTTTTGTACTTGTAAACATTTTTGGACCGAAGGGAGAGAGCGAGAATAAATAAATAAATAAATAAATAAATGCACAAGACACACACACACGCCCGCGCGCACACACTCACATATTTAAGCTCTGTTGTAAAGTTACATTTTGAGCAACATACATTAATTATTGTATTAAAAAGCGATTGAACAAGGATGTTTAAAAGAAAAAACAAACCTTGCTAGTACATTTTATAACAAAAAAGAAACATAATTAATCATAATTAATTAAAAACCCAACAAAACATAATTTCCAGTCAAAAGGAACGTGAGAAAATGGTCTAGCATAATTTGTTTGCACATGCCACTTCTGATATTATATTTATGGAATTAAAAGTGAAGAGTCGGTGTATGAATGAGAGCGGCTGTGTGTGTGCGTGTGTGTGTGTGTGTGTGTGTGTGTGTGTGTGTGTGTGTGTGTGTGTGTGTGTGTGTGTGTGAGGGGCTCCTGTAATGAGCAGAGGCGCTATTCACAGCGCTGTCCCGTTAACTCATTGACATTCAGTCCCAGTGAGAGACACAGACAGAGAGTAAGAAGACATTGTCCGGGACAGAGACCGCGACCGACCTACATAGCGACAGCAAACGGACGTTTTGGGCGGAATGAAGCTTAAAGTTTGATGTGAGCACTGCACGAGTGTGTTCTGACCTGGATTCAGTCAGGAGTTTGGGAGAGAGGGGTTTACTGGGTCACACAGCCCGACTACCCCCAACACTGAAGAAGAAGGGACAGTCAGAGGAAGACTAACACCAGACAAAGCGCCGAGGAAACCATGAACACTGGGAAGGTAGGAGCATTCCTCCATATAACACAGAGCACTGGAGTTCAATCACTCAAAACACAGTCAAACTAACAATCTGCTAAATAACTCTCAGTGCAAGTGCCTTTTGAAAGAACTTCGAAAACGCGATTATTAACCCTCTGATGGACGTGATTGGCATAGTCAATACTCAAAATGCATTGCTCACTGAACTTTGAATCGTTTTTCAGCCCGATTAATTGATTGGCTGATTATGAACGATTACTTTGAGAAGCAGCAATATTTAAGAGAACATGTCATGCTTATATCATTTCATCACGTATTTTCCTTTCACTGTTACATTAGCAGAACTTAATTGCCACCTTTAGCTCATATTTCCTCTCTATATCATTGCAATAACATCACTTAATCACCAACTCTAATAGTTTTCTCATAGTTGACACCTGTTCCCTGTTAGAGACAACAATCTTTGCTGCATCTCAATTTATGATATAGAAATGAATGGTGTTTGTTTATTTATTTATTGATGTGGCAATACAGAGCAACAGGTTAGCAACTATGGTTTTGGGAAACGTACCCCTGGATGATTACATTACTGAATCAATGATGAACTGACTTTAAGTTTTTTTTAAGGGGGTCATGTGACATTGCTAAAAAAAGAACATTATTTTGTGTATTTGGTGTAATGAAATGTGTTTATGCGGTTTAAGGTTAAAAAAACATATTATTGTTTCTCCTCTATGCCCTGCCTTTCTGAAACGCGTCGATTTTTACAAAGCTCATCGTTCTGAAAACCGAGGTGTGCTCTGATTGGCCAGCTATCCAGTGTGTTGTGATTGGCTGAATACCTCAACCATGTGATGGAAATGTCACGCCCCTCACCATACTGTGATGCCCTAATGACTTATACTGTGTTTTGAAATTGCATCATATGACCCCTTTAACTGGAAAATTGAGTGATTTACTATTGACACTATTTTCCTGTTTGACACTATAAAGCTGGTTTGACACAATCTGTATTGTACAACATTAATGCAATGTTTGTTCAAAGTTATCTGGTCTTTAAAAAAATAATAATAATCTGGGCCCATATTCACAAAACATCTTTAAGGCTTATAACGTGCCATTTTAGGAGAAAATCTTCAAAATAATAGGTGTGTCAGTCCTAAATTTAGGACTCCTACATTTTTATTTCTCAAAGTGTTTTAGCAAAAAGTAAATCTGTGAAACTTCAGTAGTTTTGAAGAGGGCTCCTTAGTCACTAAGACCAAGCCACAAACAGAGTGGCTGTTGCCAGAAATCTGTCTCTGAATGTACACATTTTAGAAACATTTGATGATAATGAGTGTTAATGAAGGCATCACTTTGGTTTTGGAGGTTATCCCGACTCCAGATTTTCCTTTGATTATATCCTTGTTTTCATTAAGCAGTTGGGCAAACAGTAACAGCTGTTCTTGCATCCAGTTAGGTTTTCTTCATAGACTGTAGGGTTTTCTTTTACGTTTGCATGTTTTACTATCAGCCATGATCATTTCTACTCCGTTAGTTAAAAGGCTGTTTAATTCATGTCAGAGGCTGACTATAAGCTGAACATATACTTGTTTAATTAGGCCTGCCATTTTTATTTGAATGTAGTAATTTACATTTTTATTTATATTGCAACATAATATTGCACTCTACAATATGTCTATGAATAAATCTTTGAAAGAGCCTGCCCTTATTAGTCAATCACTGTGTGCATAGTTAATGAGCATGCTGACATCATCCATAGCAATGAGGTAAACCCCGCCCCCTTACTCTGAGCTTAAGACTTCTATTAGTTATATTTTATCTCAGCAGCTTTTTGAGTATGTTTTAAGACAAAACTCTTAGTTAAGAACTTTTACTGCTATTTAGGAGAACTCTCAGTGGTAACTAAGATGGGCCCTGGTTATTTATAAATGAGCCACTTGTTTTAAAATCTGCATTTGTGAAGCTATTTCATTAAGTCTTTGTTGAAACGTTAAGCATAAATTAATATCATGAATTGTGGGTGAATCGCTTAATGCTGTAATGGTTGGTGAACTATTAGTCCATCATCTGCTGTCAGTGTGAATCACAGAGAAACAAGGGAAGAGAAGATGCTCAGTGAAGTATCATATGATGAGAATGTTATTTTTCGGGGGGTCTCAGTCAATCACTTCATTTAGGTCAAATTCTTCCTCCTAATCTTCCTCTAATAACACACATGAGAACACTGACCTGCTGTAAACACTGGCCTTCGGAGCTGAAGCTTTATGTGATGTTAATCCTGCCCAGAGTCTCTTATTTGAGATCTTTCCAGAAGGGAAGCTGTGTGAGCGCAGTGTTTGTTCAGCGGCTTGACTCTTGCGCTTGGGAAGAACTGCTCTCCTCCAGGCACTGGGACACGTCAGACTCCATTTCATGAACTTTAGACATGCAATAACAGTGTATTTGGACGGCTTAGGCCAGACTCAGACTATGAAACCTCTTGGGGGTCACAAACAGAGGTGGTCCTTATTTTGAAATTCAATGAATTATGTACAGTGTACGTTTAAAAAGAAATTAACACGTTAAAAACTCCATGAAACGTTTTGCCAAAAAAACATCTAAAATAACTGGTTTCATTCATGTAGAAACATTTTCATGACTGAATCATTAGATTTTGTATTGTGGGTCATTTTTCTGTTACAACAGATATTGGATTTGCTAACAGAATGAAGTTGATTAATAAAAATGTGCTTTATTGAAAATGTGTGCTCTTTAATGTCTAGTAATGTCTGTTTCATAAAAATGCTATATACTCATATATACTCATATACTGTATGCTGTGTAGCAAATCTCAACAGCTTGATTGTTTATATTGTTAAATGTAAAATAAATAAAAAAATTACTACATGTGTCCCTGGAGCACAAAAGCAGTTAGTCTCTGGGGTATATTTTCAGCAAAAGCCAAAAATACATTGTATGGGTCAAAATTATCTATTTTTCTTTTATGCCAAAAATCTTTAGGATATTGAGTAAAGATCATGTTCCATGAAGATATTTTGTCAATTTCCTACCGTAAATATATCAAAACTTAATTTTTGATTTGTAATATACAACTTAGAATTAATTTAAACAACTTTATTATATTTATTTATCTATATATATATATATATGCACCCTCAGATTCCAGATTTTCAAATAGTTGTACTCCAGACTAATATTGTCCTCCGAACAAACCACACATCAATGGAGAGATTATTTATTCTGCTTTCAGATGGTGTATACATCTCAATTTCGAAAAATTGTCACTTAAGACTGATTCTGTGCTCCAGGGTCACATATTATTATCCAGCTCTAATCTACTTAATGATTTTCTAGAGACTTCTCTAAAACAATGTGTATTGTGTGCTATATCAATAAAATAAAATTTAAAATTTATCTGACTTGATATAAGCAATGCTGCATGTCTAATTTCTGTTTTAAATGATGTAGGATTCCACCTGTCCAACAAAACAAGTCAAATTCCTGCAGAAAAAAAAAATCCTTCCTAATTCCTCAGGAGAGGATGGTTAAAGGTTGCTGTCATGAGTTTTCCATGGTTAGGACTGAAGAAAAATACTGATATTTTAGACCATTGTTTTGTGACACTGGCTTTCTGTTTTTGAATGCCAATATCCTTGTGCTCATCCGTACAAAAATTATTTGTTAAAACAGTTGAGCTCAACTGGGCTACGAGTCATCATACAGTCACACAATGCCTGACCTCTTTAATGCTCTTGTGATTGAGAAGCAAATCCCTTGAGCGGTGTTATAACATCTAGAGGAAAGCACTCCTGAGGCCAGTGGGGCTGTTATCACCACTTCAGTTAGCTTCAGTGTTTAAGAACAAGAGCAGGTGAACACATCGCTATAAACTCTGATGTGAGCCAAACATCTAAACATTGTACAGTCGTGGCCAAAAGTTTTGAGAATTACATAAATATTAGTTTTCAAAAGGTTTGCTGCTAAACTGATTTTCTTTGTTGCAGTTGTTTCTGTGATGTACTGAAATATAATTACAAGCACTTCATACGTTTCAAAGGCTTTTATCGACAATTACATGACATTTATGCAAAGAGTCAGTATTTGCAGTGTTGGCCCTTCTTTTTCAGGACCTCTGCAATTCGACTGGGCATGCTCTCAATCAACTTCTGGGCCAAATCCTGACTGATAGCAACCCATTCTTTCATAATCACTTCTTGGAGTTTGTCAGAATTAGTGGGTTTTTGTTTGTCCACCCGCCTCTTGAGGATTGACCACAAGTTCTCAATGGGATTAAGATCTGGGGAGTTTCCAGGCCATGGACCCAAAATTTCAACATTCTGGTCCCCGAGCAAATTAGTTATCACTTTTGTCTTATGGCACAGTGCTCCATCGTGCTGGAAAATGCATTGTTCTTCACCAAACTGTTGTTGGATTGTTGGAAGAAGTTGCTGTTGGAGGGTGTTTTGGTACCATTCTTTATTCATGGCTGTGTTTTTGGGCAGAAATGTGAGTGAGCCCACTCCCTTGGATGAGAAGCAACCCCACACATGAATGGTGTCAGGATGCTTTACTGTTGGCATGACACAGGACTGATGGTAGCGCTCACCTTTTCTTCTCCAGACAAGCCTTTTTCCAGATGCCCCAAACAATCGGAAAGGGGCTTCATCGGAGAATATGACTTTGCCCCAGTCCTCAGCAGTCCATTCACTATACTTTCTGCAGAAGATCAATCTGTCCCTGATGTTTTTTTTTGGAGAGAAGTGGCTTCTTTGCTGCCCTTCTTGACACCAGGCCATCTTCCAGAAGTCTTGTCCTCACTGTGCGTGCAGATGCGCTCACACCTGCCTGCTGCCATTCATGAGCAAGCTCTGCACTGGTGGCACTCCGATCCCGCAGCTGAGTCCTCTTTAGGAGACCATCCTGGCGCTTGCTGGACTTTCTTGGACGCCCTGAAGCCTTCTTTACAAGAATTGAACCTCTTTCCTTGAAGTTCTTGATGATCCTATAAATTGTTGATTTAGGTGCAATCTTAGTAGCCACAATATCCTTGCCTGTGAAGCCATTTTTATGCAACGCAATGATGGCTGCACGCGTTTCTTTGCAGGTCACCATGGTTAACAATGGAAGAACAATGATTTCAAGCATCACCCTCCTTTTAACATGTCAAGTCTGCCATTCTAACCCAATCAGCCTGACATAATGATCTCCAGCCTTGTGCTCGTCAACATTCTCACCTGAGTTAACAAGACGATTACTGAAATGATCTCAGCAGGTCCTTTAATGACAGCAATGAAATGCAGTGGAAAGGTTTTTTTGGGATTAAGTTAATTTTCATGGCAAAGAAGGACTATGCAATTCATCTGATCACTCTTCATAACATTCTGGAGTATATGCAAATTGCTATTATAAAAACTTAAGCAGGAACTTTTCCAATTTCCAATATTTATGTAATTCTCAAAACTTTTGGCCACGACTGTAGATACAATTACATAAAGGTATAGTTCACCCAAAAAATGAGAATTCTGTCAAATCAACCCGTATGAGCTTCTTTCTTCTCTTGAGCACCAAAAAGGAAATCTGTAGAATGTTGGAAACCGAACAGTTGATGGTAGCCATTGACTTATATAGTATAGAAAAAAACAACAACACTATGGAAGTCAATGGCTGTTGTGAACTGCTTGGTTGCCAGCACTATTCTTTAAGGCAGATCTCTAGCTAATGCAGTCATCGAACGTGCCCGATCCATCCTCTATATCTCATGTTCTTACTCTCTTTCTCTCCGTGCAGCTGTGTGTGCTGTGACTTCCTGACGTCTAGAAGTGAGGAATACTGATCTGGAGAGAGATCAGCACAATGTCACGGTCAGATGAGATCAACAAAATGACAGAAAATGTCTACAAGGTATGTATGTGTTCAATGAAAGGGAACAATAAATAGACAATCCAAGAAGATTAAAAAATGTAGTTTCATACATATGCGCCAAGGTTTTAGATATGTAATTTTTAATTCATATTTGTTTTATAGCACTTTTAAAGCACTTTAGCTTTTTAACAGCATTATAGTTTGTATTTTTTTTGGTCACAGTATGTTTGTCTATATGTAGAGAAAGAATAATTGTATATAATTGTTAAAAAAATATATTTTTTAAATGCTTGTCTACTTTTTTTATTCGTTTAAAAAAATAAAATAAAAGTATGCAAAAATTCTTTTTTTAAAACTGTTTAAACACCACCTAGACACCTAGACTAATTTCATTATCTGTTTCAGTATTTTACTTACTAATTAAAATGTATACAATTATGTCCTAATTAAATGTGTTGTGGACTCTGTGTTTAGGGCATTCTGGACCAGTTCAACCCCAGTCTGAAGAATTTTGTCACCATGGGCAAACACTATGAAAAGGCTCTGACAGGTAAGACATTAATATGTAATAATGTAACGGATAATCTTCTTTGTGACAGGTAAATGTCCACTGGAAATTAAAACTTGGGTGTATGTTCATCAGCACTTCACCTGCCAAACAATCATGAATTCTGTAGCACAAATACACACAAATAGTTTAGATTCTCTCACTCTGCGCCACGGAGTGAAAGTGGTGCATATTGGCCGTCGGAAATATTGTTGGTCATGACTGTATTTTAGCGGCATCTAGGATGAATAATGCAATTGTTTTGTTTTTAAATTCTGTTGAGAAAGTAAACGAAGTAGTGGAGAGAGGTACAGTTAGCGGTTTGTTCACCCCGGTGCTTCCCCTCTCTACCCCTGCTAAGAAAGTCACTTTGTCTGATGTTCTGCCGTTCATAAAAGATGAAATGCTGACAAAAGAACTGTCACGTGTCGGAAAGATATTCAGCCCAGTGAAAAATATGTCTCTTGGCAGTAAATCAGACTTGATCAAACACGTGGTATCTTTCAGGAGGTTCACCTACATGATCCTGAAAGATAACCGAGACGAACTCAACCTGAATGACTTTGACTTTGATTATACTGTTTTCGTAAGTATGGATGTGTTGAGGTGTTTTGGCTGCGGGAAAACAGGGGAACATATTACGAGTTTGCCCAGATGACAACGGTACAAATAAACAAGATGTTTCAGGTGAAGCCGGTGACCAAGTCAGAAATATAGGCACGGATGATGTTTCTGATCCAGAGCCATCCACTAGCGAACAAACTGAAACATCTCCTCACTCACAGACTGAGGCGAATCAGGACAAGGCTGGGAATAACAGGGAGAATGATTTATCTATCCCTGTGTTTGAAAAAGGTGAGCCTAAGGCTGGTGACAGCATGGATATTTCACATGATAACATTCAAAGTCTCCTTCAGAGAGAGTCAACTTAAGTGATGATTTAATGATGTTTAGGGACATAGATCAGGCAGTTTTCAAACCCCCTTTAAAGAGGAAAAAGATTGATGAGGTCTCTGAATCAAAACAAACTAGAAAAAAAGAAAATGAAAATGAGTGACGTTGATGGTGATGATGGTAATGAGAGCGATGTCTCAGATTCTGGTGCTTCTAGTTGTTCTCAGACTGAATGGACATGTCTAGAGTATGATGCTGGTGAAATCAAGAAGTTTTTAAAGGTGTCAAAAAATGTGAGGGGAGTACAGGTTGCTGACTATTTTCCAGACATAAAACGTTTTGTGGAAAATACGAGGGCTTTCATGACCGAGGAATGTTTCACAAATAAGGAAGTCTATAAGTTGAAAAAGTTTTTGACCAAACTAAAAATTTAATGGTTAATGCCAGTGAATAGGATTTCTTTTTTTCATACTTTTCAAATGGATGACATTCGCATTGCATCCCTAAATGTGAATGGAGCAAGGGAATGTATAAAACGCACATTAATATATAA
Source organism: Carassius carassius (assembly GCF_963082965.1). Lineage (NCBI taxonomy): Eukaryota > Metazoa > Chordata > Actinopteri > Cypriniformes > Cyprinidae > Carassius > Carassius carassius. Next base: position 2,084,461 of record NC_081769.1, on the reverse strand, counting down.
CACTATGAATCAGAAACAACTTGATGTTTTTCCTTTACAAGAAACACATAGCGACACCGCAAATGTAGATGAATGGACGAAAGAATTTAAAGGTCTCTCTTTTTTAGTCACAAATCCTCACTTAGCGGTGGTGTTGCTATTTTATTTTCCGATAGTTTTACTCCCTGCTCTAGTGAGATGGAAGAGGTTGTGAAAGGAAGATTGTTAAAGATTCGAGCCAAGGTTGAGAATCACACTTTTATTTTTATATGTGCATATGCTCCAACTTTATCAACAGAAAGAATGAGCTTTTTATACACACTTTGTGAGACATTGAACAAATGCAATGGTGAAGAGCAGTTATTTTTAGGTGGAGACTTTATTTGTGCAGAAAGTAGTTTGGATAGAAATCATGTAGAGCCACATTTACTTTCTCGCAAGCGACTTATTCAGATGATTGAAACAAATGACTTATGTGACGCATGGAGGAGTCTAAATGGGAATCTAAAGCAGTATACATGGGCACATGCTCGTGATAACAGGTTGTCATTAGAACGTCTGGATAGATTCTATTGTTTTAAACACCATCTTAGTACTTTTAAAAATTGTTTCATAATTCCAGTTGGTTTTTCAGATCATAGTCTTGTTATATGTACAGTTACTTTACACTCTGTTAAGCCGAAAAATGCAGACTGGCACTTTAACAATAATTTATTAAGTCATGCAAATTTTAAAGAAACTTTCAATTGTTTTTGGAAGAATTTTAGGAAAGAAAAAGATGATTTTCAGTCTTTACAAAAGTGGTGGGAGTTTGGCAAAATACAAACCAAACAATTATGTCAACAGTATACAAACAATGTCACAAAAGATATAATAAGATCCATGAAAGAATTAGAAGATGAAATTCTTAAAGGTTCTGTTCTTCGTGATCCCATGTTTTAAACTTTAGTTAGTGTGTAATGTTGTTGTTAGAGTATAAATAATCTGTATAAATTCTAAAGCTCAAAGTTAAATGCCAAGCGAGATATTTTATTTAACAGAATTTGCCTACAAAAAACGACCCGTTTAGACTACATCCCTCTAGTTCCTGCAGTAATGACGTCACTAAAAAGTTTTTTGGCTAACCTCCGCCCACATGAATACACAAAAAAAGGGGCGTGGCCTTGTTGCGTTCCGACAGAGAAGAGGAAGAGTTGCGTTTGTGTTTGTCGCCGAAACGCTGTTATTTTCATCTCGGAGTCCAATTATCATTGTTTGGGCTTCCCAGGGACGCTGTACTTAGAGATCAGTGGTTACAATTTATGTTTAACTCAGTTCCCGAAAATTATAATCCACATGTAAAACTATGTGCACCACATTTTGATGAGGACAGCTTGCTGAGGACAGCTTCCTCAATCTCAATCAGTTTATTGCCGGATTCACACAAAGATTATTCTTGAAAGATTGAGCAGTTCCCTCTTTGTCTGGAGAAGGCGTTGTTTATGGACCACAAACGGTAAGTATATTTTATTATTTAAGTTGGTGCGTTTAACAGTTTAGACAATTTAGTAGCCTCTTCTCTTTGGCACCGACTGGCATGCATTGATCCACCTGTATGGATAATTTTTTAAAATTCAGTCCCTTTTTAGTAGACTTTTTTTGGGAAAAGATGCATTGGATACCTCACAATGTATTATATTTACCAAAACAGGAAGGGGGACAAGGGCTTGTACATTTGCAGAGCAGGAGTGCAGCTTTTCGGCTACAGTTCATACAGCATTTTCTCACTGGTCCAGAGACTTTAAGCTGGAGGCCGGTGGCCAGGATGATTTTAAAGACTGCTAAAAGACTATGTTTGGACAAGTCGTTGTTCTTGTTAAATCCCGGAAAAATCAACACCTCCAAATTGCCACAGTTTTACAAGAATCTTTTTAAAGTCTGGGACCACTTTCAAATCAAAAGAACTGTCTCAGGTTACGTATGTAACCATAGTTCCCTGAGTAGGGAACGAGACACTGCGTCCTCTAGGGGCCACTTTGGGGAACACCTCGTCATGACCCATCTGAAGCATATATTGAAAAAACACCAACTTGTTGGCCGGCGACAGCCTCCAACGTCACTACCGGCGCGACTATAAATAAGCACCGGGAGAGCACGTCATTATCTTCTTCATCTGAAGCTTGCGTCCGAAGCATGGCAGGGAGCTAGAGGACGCAGTGTCTCGTTCCCTACTCAAGGAACTATGGTTACATACGTAACCTGAGACAGTTCCCTTTCGAGGGAACTTCGAACTGCGTCCTCTAGGGGCCGCTTTGGGGAACAAAATACCCACGCCGCCATGCTGAGGGGAGTGCAGGCCAGAATCATGGCGAGCACTAAGTACCAACTCTACCATTTCCATGGGAGTTGCCCCTGGGACGTTTAGACGACTGTCTGTGACAGTACCCCTTACGGCCAAAAGGCCTAAGCTACATACCCAACTTAATTGTTAGGGCCTCGGCCCAGGGTAGTGCTGAAGGCCTGGAATCAGGAAAGATTCCTTTAAAGGGATACGCCTAAGAACCTAGCATTTCTACCAAGTCTAGTCTGTCACACAGGGGCTACCACTAGCTTACGCATAAGCTTGCTGAAAGAGCTGTCTCGACAGTTCTCTAGTAGCAACACCCTGTTTAGATAGGTATCCGAGGATATATAGGTGGAGTGGCGCCCAAGATGAACGGGGCTTTTACCAACTCAAGAAAGGGCACGAAGCAACCGCGCGAAGCCCTCACCATATGGGATTTTAGAAAGAACGCAGAATACTAGTGTGCGAACTTACCACAGTGTGGATTTCAGAAAGTGTGCAAAGACTTCACGTACACACTTACCATAGCATGGATTTTCAAATACTGTTCTAAGGAGGGGCTCTCGTGGCACTCTGATAGAGCAGCTCATAGATGGAATGTTGCATCTCAAAACAGTATGATTGAGAGTCATCAACTCGATCTATGGAAACAATACTGGAGCGCTCTGGGGAAAAAACCGAGAACTCAGTTTCATATGAGAGGAGAACTTCGAGCTCAGAGTAGCGCGCTCATAGGCGACCCTTTTTTGGAAAAAGGGGAGCGCTGCTAAGTTACCACGAGAATCACCCAAATAGCCCCTCATGTTGAGGGAAGCGATGCTTGAGGTGTATAAACAAATACACACTGGCTGAATGGAGCCCAAAGAACCAAGGTCTAATCATCTCAAGAAAGGGAACAAAGCGGAGCGCATAACCCTTATCATACAAGATTTCAGAAAGTTTGCAGAGTCTTGCGTGCAAACTTACCACTTGTGGATTTTTAGAAAGTGCGCAAAGTGTTCACGTGCACACTGACCACCATGTGGTTTTGAGAAAGTACACAAAGCTTAGCGTGTGTACTTAAAGGTTCCTAAGCATCGCAGAGGCGCTGAATCTCACGGGAGAGGCAAGCTCAATTTTACAAACCTCGGGCGAGGGGAGCATCACCTGAGGCAGCATATACAAGAAGACTTCTGTAACTGCCACCTCCTCTTTCCGCTAGATGCGACAGCACCCCTAAGCGACCAGGAGACCTCTCGGGGTGACCTGGCTGGACATCCATGAAATTCCCTGCAGTGCTGTGCCAGGCCTGATGATCAAGGAGGCTCCCTCAGAAACCTGTGATCTCAGCCGCCTAATACCGGAACATGAAGCCGGATGGCTGGTGCTGGCGAGTGTTTAGTAAACACTGTAACTGAGCACTGCAAAGAAAACTCACAGAGTTTATAAGTAGACATGTAAGCACCAGCAATTAAATACACATAAGTATATACAGAGAGGGTTACATTTACTCACCCACCCTCCTGCGCTGGAGCCCTGCTCAAGGGGCACCTACTTTTAGTCTGGACCATCAGTCAGGTGGTTGCTATGAACATAGAACCATAAAAACATTATAGGTCCTGCATAGGAGACTTTTATGCGAGAGGTTTCCACCTAACCTCGATCAGGTGGAGAGTCGGTAGTTACAAGGGAATTAGGAAGGAGAGGATAAAAGCAGAAGTTAACCCTCTGAAATCGATTAACGCATATACGCGTTATGAGGCTATTATTGTCCTGATTACCTCTTAGCATTTAAGATTTTCTGAAGGGGCTTACATGGCAAGGAGGGAGATTAAGAGAGGATGTTTCCCCTGCAGAAAGAAAAAAAATTCATAGATAAAAATTATTTATAAATTTTTTTTGCTCTTTCTCCAGGGGGCATTCCCTCATAGCCGCTTTCGCGCATCACCTCAATGTCAGCAGATTACTTTCATGCAGAAACCGATGGATGCGAGAAGAAAATGGCATCTTTCATTTCTTTTTAATCTCTGTATGGAGATCATGCAGAAATAAAAGGCTCACCTGAGCTAGAGGGTTATGGTCAAAAGGTAATTTTCGCTCAATAACCTCCAACAGCTCTACATAGGCAGGGCAGGAGAATTGAGAAGGCTCAGCCTCAGCTTCTTCACCAACCTCAAATATCTCCTGCTTTCCCCCCGGTAAAAACCCAGCAGAGCACTAACCTCAGTTTCAGAAAGTGTTAAAGATATAAGAACCTCCTCCCGAGGCTCTCTCTCGTCCACCGCCCTTCTTTCTTTTTTTTCTTTTTTTTTTACGAGCGCGAAAGGGAAAGTCCCTCTTTAAACCATTCAGACAGATCCACCTGTATTCTCACGAGCTCATTCTCTTCCACGCCTCAACGCAGACACGTCCTGAACCGCGGGGAGCAGATGGCTGCCTTTTTTTCCCTTTTCTTTCAGAAGAGAGACGAACGAGAGCGGAGCTTTTTCCATTGAAAAATCGCTCACAGATTGCCTCCTCAAAGACACCGCGTGCGGGCTCTTCACCCAAACAAATGACGCAAAGATCGCGTGTGTTATCGGGTGTCAAATAACGCCGACACGGATGCACACATTGTCTAAACCCTTGCTAGTTGTCACCATGATAAACAGAGAAAGATCGCCCTTACCGGTTCTTTCAGATGCACGCTTCAAACAAAACAGTCAGTGAAGATGAAGAAGATAATGACGTGCTCTACCGGTGCTGATTTATAGTCGCGCCGGTAGTGACGTCGGAGGCTGTCGCCGGACAACAAGTTGGTGTTTTTTCAATGTATGCTTCAGACACGGGTCACGACGAGGTGTTCCCCAAAGCGGCCCCTAGAGGACGCAGTTCGAAGTTCCCTCGAAAGGGAACTGATTCTCCGTCATCATTGTTTTGGCTGTTGAAGGAACCTCTGATTTATGGGTCACGTTTGGACATTCTAGGAGCTTGTGGGACAATGTCTGCGGACTTTATTAAAGCTAAGATTACAACACTTGGGTGTCTAATTAAAGTGTCTGGCCCAAGCTTTGAAAAAGCTGGAGAGGTAGCTGTTTTGTTGGGGGTTAAATCCACTTGAATTGTGGCACAAGTGTTAAAGAAACTGCACTCTGCACTTTGTGTGAAAGCAATGGAAAAATGTTTTACAAAGCTTGTGTAAAATCTTTTAACAAAAAAGAGCTACATGAAAGAGTTGATGGTAAACCATGGAAAAACCATGGTGTACTGTTTTTTCAGATGAGTGACAATGTCAGACCAGAGTGGAGAGCACTGGAACAAGCCACCGTTAGCTAAAAGAGATGGAGATTTACAATGGCGAATTTTACACTGCATTATTGCTGTTAATGCTTTTATTTCTGTTTTAAATCCTTAATCCTTTAAAGTTTGCAAAGAATGTCCTTTTTGATGCCAGAGAGAAACTGTTTTTCACACCTTTCTGTACTGTTCAAGACTAAAACCTTTATTTGATAGTTTGCAGAATCTTTTTAATTGTTTTAATGAGAAGTTTTCTGTACAAACTTTTATTTTAGGTTTTAAATATGTTCAAAGGCGAAAGCATGAGTGTCATTTGTTGAATTTTATTTTGGGTAAAGCCAAAATGGCTATTTAAATCAGTAGAAGAGATAAAACTAAGCAAAAAAGTGAATACAATGTTGAAAGGGTGTTTGCAGCAATGATCAAATCAAGGATCGTAATTGATTTTCGTTTTTACAAAGCAATGGATTCTTTAAATGTTTTCGAAGGAATATGGTGTCACAGAGAAGCATCTCTCTCTCTCTCTCTCTCTCTCTCTCTCTCTCTCTCTCTCTATCGCTCTATCTCTGCAGGTGTCACAGTAGCAGCAAAGGGTTATTTTGATGCTCTGGTCAAACTAGGCGAGCTGGCCAGTGACAGCCAGGGCTCGAAAGAACTGGGTAAGACACTTCAAATCCAAACACAGTGAAAATACCACCAGAAAGATTTGAGTAAATAAATGTCCTCAAAGTTAAGTCTCTCAAACTAATTGTATGGTCTGGTTCAAAGATTGACTTGGGTACAAGAAAGTACTACATTTTTTAATGTTCTTAAGTATTAAAGGTAAAACAACAACAACAACTTTACTTTATGGCAGAGAGACACTGTGTCATTTTAGATGCATTTCAGTTGAAGAAAAAACTAAAGGCAGAAAGAGCCACAATCAAACAACAACTGAAGTCAGCTGAAGGAGAAACCAGTCTCTGCTGATGTCTATGAGTCCAGACTTAAGGCAGTCAGTGCCTTGATATCAAAAATAAACATTTTATTTATGATTATATTTATTTGTCCAATTACATTTGAGCTCCTGTAAATCAACCCCTTGAATTAATGCTTAAAGAGAGAGATTGGTTAAAAAAAAAACCTATCAGGTCCCAAGATTTAAATTCAGTTATGTTTTGGTACCATTTAACTTTTTTATTTTTTACATTTTCTTTTAATATTAGTTAAAGTTTTAGTAATATTGTTGTGTGTTTTTGTCATTTTTATTTGGGTTTACGTATGTAGTTTTTGTGGTTTTATTTTAGTTTATTAGTTATTTTAGTTTTAGTCTATTAAGTAGGCTACATCATAGTTAAACTAAATGAAAAATGTATTTTGGCAACTAGCCAAAAATATGTTTGTATTTATTTCAGCTAGTAGCCAAATCTCTCATTTTCATTTAGTTCACCTAGCATATATATATATATATATATACATATATATATATATATACAACCCGAATTCCGGAAAAGTTGGGACGTTTTTTAAATTTTAATAAAATGAAAACTAAAAGACTTTCAAATCACATGAGCCAATATTTTATTCACAATAGAACATAGATAACATAGCAAATGTTTAAACTGAGAAAGTTTACAATTTTATGCACAAAATGAGCTCATTTCAATTTTGATTTCTGCTACAGGTCTCAAAATAGTTGGGACGGGGCATGTTTACCATGGTGTAGCATCTCCTTTTCTTTTCAAAACAGTTTGAAGACGTCTGGGCATTGAGGCTATGAGTTGCTGGAGTTTTGCTGTTGGAATTTGGTCCCATTCTTGCCTTATATAGATTTCCAGCTGCTGAAGAGTTCGTGGTCGTCTTTGACGTATTTTTCGTTTAATGATGCGCCAAATGTTCTCTATAGGTGAAAGATCTGGACTGCAGGCAGGCCAGGTTAGCACCCGGACTCTTCTACGACGAAGCCATGCTGTTGTTATAGCTGCAGTATGTGGTTTTGCATTGTCCTGCTGAAATAAACAAGGCCTTCCCTGAAATAGACGTTGTTTGGAGGGGAGCATATGTTGCTCTAAAACCTTTATATACCTTTCAGCATTCACAGAGCTTTCCAAAACATGCAAGCTGCCCATACCGTATGCACTTATGCACCCCCATACCATCAGAGATGCTGGCTTTTGAACTGAACGCTGATAACATGCTGGAAGGTCTCCCTCCTCTTTAGCCCGGAGGACATGGCGTCCGTGATTTCCAACAAGAATGTCAAATTTGGACTCGTCTGACCATAAAACACTATTCCACTTTGAAATAGTCCATTTTAAATGAGCCTTGGCCCACAGGACACGACGGCGCTTCTGGACCATGTTCACATATGGCTTCCTTTTTGCATGATAGAGCTTTAGTTGGCATCTGCTGATGGCACGGCAGATTGTGTTTACCGACAGTGGTTTCTGAAAGTATTCCTGGGCCCATTTAGTTATGTCATTGACACAATCATGCCGATGAGTGATGCAGTGTCGTCTGAGAGCCCGAAGACCACGGGCATCCAATAAAGGTCTCCGGCCTTGTCCCTTACGCACAGAGATTTCTCCAGTTTCTCTGAATCTTTTGATGATGTTATGCACTGTAGATGATGAGATTTGCAAAGCCTTTGCAATTTGACGTTGAGGAACATCGTTTTTAAAGTTTTCCACAATTTTTTTACGCAGTCTTTCACAGATTGGAGAGCCTCTGCCCATCTTTACTTCTGAGAGCTTCTCTAAGACAAAGCTGTTATAGCTAATCATGTTACAGACCTGATATCAATTAACTTAATTAATCACTAGATGTTCTCCCAGCTGAATCTTTTCAAAACTGCTTGCTTTTTTAGCCATTTGTTGCCCCCGTGCCAACTTTTTTGAGACCTGTAGCAGGCATTAAATGTTAAATGAGCTAATTAAGTGGATAAAAGTGTAAAATTTCTCAGTTTAAACATTTGCTACGTTATCTATGTGCTATTGTGAATAAAATATTGGCTCATGTGATTTGAAATTCCTTTAGTTTTCATTTTATTAAAATTTGAAAAACGTCCCAACTTTTCCGGAATTCGGGTTGTATATATATATATATATATATATATATATATATACTAGGGCTATTCAAATGTGTTTCTGAAGCGACATTTCTGGCAGAGTAAAGTTAATGGTGAGAACTGATTGTGAAAATGTAAGTAAATATAACTACATTGTTCAAGTTCATAGTACATCAGTGTTTACAGGAAATGAAAGCGTAAAAACAAGTGACTACAGCAGCAGAGAATGAAAAGGCAAAGCCTGTACGATAAAATGTAGATGAAGAAAGTGAGAGAAAGCGAGAGAGGGGGAAAAGAGAGAGCGGTCTTTGTTGAAAGATTAACAACACCACATGATCTCATTGTGCTGCTGAACACAGCGGGGGTGGACGAGAGAGAGATGCCAAGCCGCGCACACACTGTTGCTCAGTAGGGGATAAAGAAGGCCAACATCCACGGCTCGGCCCACTGAACCGACTACAAAACACGCCACAAATTCACCCTCAATGAAACGCAGGAATGGACAGACAATGCCATGCATATCACATCCTCTGAAGGAAGAAGTTGCTCTTTTCAGTTTTGTTTAGACAAATAATTGCACATACTGTACATCACAGTTCATGAACTTGCATTTCAAAAAATTAACATGCAGTCGTTCCATTATATATTTAAATGTGACCCTATCGTGACCTTTATGTGAGTGAGATGTCATTCTGAAAGTGTGTTTGATAAGACATCTGTGAATTGTGCTGTAGATCTCATGGTTTGTGTGGCATCACGTCTTCTCATAATTCATGTTGCTTTCAGGCGATACGCTGTTCCAGATGGCAGAGGTTCATCGGCAGATCCAGGTCCAACTCGAGGATGTGGTGAGTAAATCTGATTGCATTGGTGTATGCATAGCAATTGTAAAAAAATAAATAATAATAATAACTGGTACCAATATACAATGTTTTCTTGTGTAAAATTTCTTCACACCAAAGACAGCTCACTGCCATAATATTTCATGGTCCATGTTTACATTTACAATTCATAATGCGTCCTAGGTGTTCCCTTTTGTGCTGATGGGAATGATATTGAAACACCTGTGTAGGTGTTCAACTACATCTGATTGTTTTGATAGTATTTCTTCTTTTATATTTCACATGTGTTTGACATGGTTTTACTGTAGAAGCGTACACTATCACTATCTTATAAGTGCCAATAGAAATGTGCTGTGGATATCTTCATACTCACTGTGTTTGCTGTGTTTTCTGTCATCTGCAGCTGAAGCTGTTTCATTCAGAGCTGCTGTCTCAGCTCGAGCAGAAACTGGAGCTAGACATCAAATATCTGACCGTGAGTGGACACTAGTGTTTAACTAAACAACATGCTGGATTTACTCAATAGTGGAGCTCGATCAAGTAAACCCAGAGTTTGTCTGGTAAACACTCTGAATCAGAAAAGAAAACTCCTCCTGCTGAACTTTCTGAAATTTACCATAAAAGTGATATACTTTATGAAAACATTTGTGCAGGGGACGTTGAAGAAGTACCAGAGTGAGAGGAAGTCCAAGGTGGAGTCTATTGAGCGCTGCCAGTCACAGCTGAAGAAGCTGCGGAGGAAGAGCCAAGCCAGCCGCCATCCCAACAAATATGGAGACAGAGAGATGCAGGTGCATGAACCTTGCTGTCACACACAGTCTACTCCATGCTTTCTGTCTCTGGTTGACAGTTTAGAGGTTTTCATCCAGTCAAAGCTCTTTTAGTGTAATTGTAGAAACGTCCCGCTTCAGCTCAACTCAAATCTTGTCTGATTGTGATCAAGTAAAGGTCAGAATAAGGTCAGTAATATCTCCAGATGAACTCTTACTGGACTGAAGCCGCTCCGCTTTACTTGATTCTCCATCAATCATGTTTTAGAGTCTCAAATCTGATCCTCAGGATCTTTTGAGGAGCGTTTGTTTCCAGAAGCTTTACTTTCACTGTTCCTCAGCGGAGGAATGATCTTCACAAGCCTCCAGAACATCTCACATCTTCTGAAGAGCCTTGATTTCTTCAGCTCTCCATCACTGTGTTATATGTCAATGTCAATGTCACCTTTATTTATATAGCGCTTTAAACAAAATACATTGCGTCAAAGCAACTGAACAACATTCATTAGGAAAACAGTGTCAATAATGCAAAAATTATAGTTAAAGGCAGTTCATCATTGGATTCAGTGATGTCATCTCTGTTCAGTTAAATAGTGTCTGTGCATTTATTTGCAATCAAGTCAACGATATCGCTGTAGATGAAGTGTCCCCAACTAAGCAAGCCAGAGGCGACAGCGGCAAGGAACCGAAACTCCATCGGTGACAGAATGGAGAAAAAAACCTTGGGAGAAACCAGGCTCAGTTGGGGGGCCAGTTCTCCTCTGACCAGACGAAACCAGTAGTTCAATTCCAGGCTGCAGCAAAGTCAGATTGTGCAGAAGAATCATCTGTTTCCTGTGGTCTTGTCCTGGTGCTCCTCTGAGACAAGGTCTTTACAGGGGATCTGTATCTGGGGCTCTAGTTGTCCTGGTCTCCGCTGTCTTTCAGGGATGTAGAGGTCCTTTCTAGGTGCTGATCCAGCATCTGGTCTGGATACGTACTGGATCCGGGTGACTGCAGTGACCCTCTGATCTGGACACAGACTGGATCTGGTGGCCACGGTGACCTCGGAATAAGAGAGAAACAGACAAATATTAGCGTAGATGCCATTCTTCTAATGATGTAGCAAGTACATAGGTTGTTATGGGAAGTGTTTCCGGTTCCGGTTTATGTTATATGTGTGGATCATTTACATCTCGTCTCACTGACACACATTACTGGAGATATAGAGTGACCACTGATACTGTACTTACATCATTTTATATCAGTATCTGCCCTACTGTTATAAAGATCTCACTGATCAAGCTATCAAATATATTAATATCAGCATCATCTGCACCAAATTACATATGTGTGCTCAGATTGAGCTTGATGCAACAAATATGATACAAACCCTAAAACACGTTTTTTTTATTATATTCTTTTAGATTTTGTTTTTGTATTATGTTTTTGTAGATTTTGAAGTTCAATAATTCATTTTATTAAACAACAACAACTATTATATCATATGCCAGACTTAAGAGGGTTAAAAATAAAGTTTAAAAGACATACACCAAGAAATGTGTTTAAAAATGTAATCCTATACCATCTTCAACAAAAGTGTTTGATTAAATGACTTCATTGTATGAAAAGTAATAATACATTTCCTTGCACCTAGAAAGGCATACACATTAAAATAAATGTTATTTGTATAATGGTATACAGTAAACATTCAGAATAATTTTTCCACGTCATTAAAAGTTGTAAAAATATAGTCTTTTGACAGCAAAATAGCTTCGCTGGCATTTGATTTGGCACCAAACCTTTTTTTTAAATAGCAAAAACATTTTGTAATGTGACACAATAACCTTAGAGTTAACTGCATCCAGATTTGGCCTGGTCACAATCACCTTCAAGTGAAGCCACGCTGATTGGTGCAGCAGTAAATGAACAGGAAGTCACTTTGGATTAAAGCATCTGCTGAAGAACTGAGTAATTGTGTTGCTTGCCAGTTCTTTGACTGCTGTGTTGTGTTCATTACTGTAGATTGGAATGTAGTTTGTATGACTCATAATGGACGATTGAGTGGATTGAAGGCCGTCTGTGGACTTTAAAGCTGATTTGAGAGCGGAAGACTTTTCCTCCCTGTGTGAACAAGTGTTTGTTCAGGAGCGAGTCTATCTCTGTTGATGAAGGCCTGAGCTGTGCTATCACGAGCGTTAGTCTTAACATGTTTCAGGTCAGAAAGAGAAAGACCGAGTCATTCAGTTTGAGATGAAGCAGATTTCCGCAACAGCTGATTTGGGCCCAGAGTAAAGACACACTGATGTAGTGAAAAAACAAGATGACAGAGGGAAGTAAAACAGGATCGCAGTCAGCATAATGACGAAGATACATAATGAAAAGGTCAGTTAAATGAACAACATAATGGTCATTTTTGGGTGAGCTGGTACTTTAAGGCAGGGTTCATGAGTTTAATTAATTATATTAAATGCAACATCAACCTAAATGCATGGGGCCTGCACGATATTGTAATTATCAAATCAAAGCCTGTGATTTCATTAAATGTGAATGAGCAGCTCATGGATCAGCGTTTTCTGCTTCTTGGTTCACTGTAAATGCACTGAACTACATTTATGCATGTGCTGTGAGTTTAATGCACATTTGAAAATGCAGTGTGCACTAGGTTTGCTTTATTTATGTATTATTTGCATAATTTCCAGAGTTTAGACAGAATTTTACAGCATTTCACTAGTGTTTCGCCAAAATAACAGCTCAAGGATTTAAATTATGAAAAGTATGTGCAGTTGAACATCTTGAAGTAAATAATTTTAGTCATAAATATCAGTATTTTAACTTTATTTTAATAATAATTAAAACTCATTATTCTAAATGATTTACTACTACGCTTAAAACTATACTATTGGTCTTTTCATGTTTAGAATAAGTTATATAATAATAAAGAACTATATTAATAATAACAATTATTATGGTAATAATAATAATAATTATTATTATTTCATTTGATTAGGCTCCTAAAACACCAGTGTGAATGTAATGTAGACTGACACACAACAACAACAACAACAAAAGGTTTGAGTCTACTTTAAAGTCCAGCTGCAAAGTCTAAATAAAACACCTACTAAAAATAATAATATTAATAAAGATATTATATTTTATCTGTTTACTTGTACATTGTGCGATCAACTGTGAACAAACAAACTTCAAATCTCAGGGGGTACTTCAAATAAATATTTAATTCTTAATGGTTTTGGCTGACAAAACGTTTGGGAGCCTCTTCTTAAAAGAGTGACGTGCTGATTGTGTGTGGACTCTGTCTCTTTAACAGTATGTGGAGCTGATGAGTCGCCGGCAGGGGGAGCTGGACTCGCTGGTGGCCGTTGGGTATCGCTCCGCTCTGACAGAAGAAAGAAGACGCTATTGCTTTCTGGTGGACCGTCAGTGTTCAGTCACCAAGATCCTCACCAACTACCACTGCAAGGTAACACTACAGATCCAGATCTCAGCTTCAAGGACTAGAAGACTAAAAATAAGTACCTATATGTTCAATTCACTGTGGTTTCCAGCTGAAACGAACACTTCTGTTGTATGTAAACATGCTCGGTGGCACACCTGATACAGTAGGTAAAGCACTCAGGGATAAGTCACTATAAAAGAGCTCAAATACATGTAGAAGCCTTTTTTCCTACTGAGTCTACCGTCTTTTAAATTATTAAAGGCTCTTCCAGTTTCAAAAAGGGTTAAACAAATCACTTCAAATCATGAAGTTCTGCAACAACAACAAAGTTATCTGTCAGTTTTATAATGTGTAGCATCAATGAACAGCATTGGCATTTTAATGTGAGATGATATGTCAAGTATATCGGCAACAAGATCTCTTCTCAGTGTATTATTTTCAATTTTCATTTGTATTTTATCTGCAACAGTGTGAAAAAAAGACATAAACATATACTGTGCATTTGTGGTCTTGTAACATGGAGTCATAGACGTTCGGATCCATATGCAGTGGCTTAATAAAGAGAATGGTCAAACAGGCAATGGGCAATTAGGGGATATCCAAAATCAGAAACAGTACCAGGCAGAGGTCAGGACAGGCGGCAGAGAATCACAGTCGGTATAAACAATCCAAGATCAGACACGGAAGGAACAAACACTAGGAAAATGCTCGGAAATGCCAGACAGAACTAAACAAGACTTCGCAACGTAAGTGTGGATGAGTGCAACCTTTATAGCAGGGCTATTCAATTGGTGGCCCGCAGTGATGCGCGGGTTGATCCAAAATGAGCGGGTGCCTGCGTTCACCCGCAGTTACGAGTCATCCAAAAATATTTTTAATGATACTCGGGTCGCGGTCGGTCAGGTCGTTTGAAATAAAGATGCCAATTAAACCTTTGTAATTTATGTAGTACTAGACACAATTTTGAATTGGCTGAATAACTAGCATGATTATAGAGTGACCACCTGTCCCGCTTTACGTTGTACTGTACAGCATTTTTACCCTTTGTCCCGCCTCAGGCAAATTGAGCATCTGTCCTGCTTTTTCATTCGACCCTGCCTAATAAACTCCTTTTGGGTGATATTTTGGGTCAGGTAGTGTCTTAATCTTTTAGTCGGTGGGTTTAAAAGGAAATATAGCAATAGAATACAGAAAAGCTTGAAATGTCTACTTTTAAACAAAAATATTCAAACCAAAGTAAATAGATTACTCTCTGATGATGTAATACATATGAAATGTGCATTTCTCTCTGGCGTTCATGGCGAGTTTGCATCGTCAACTTCATCTTTGCAGTGACACAGAAAACACCAGTTTATTACTAAACAATTAAATGTCTCCTTGCTAATTTAGACACATGCATAATCATTACTTTTACCGGTTCTTTGTGGCAAGCCTTATGTGTGCGGTCATAACGCTTATTATCCTGTAGGCTATTGTCTATTTAAGTTATTAAATTAATATAAAGAGGCGACGCATTTACTACTTTTAAAAAATGCGGGTCAGGAAGCAGGTTGGGTACAATATTTTATTTGTATTTTTTTCGGTCTGAGTTGCGGGCGGGTTAGTTGAAAACATCGGTCGGGTGCGGGTTGTTTATACTTTGACCCGCGCATCACTGGTGGCCCGTCAATCATCTTCATCCGGCCCGCGAGAAGACTACGTGTAGATCCCATATATGTCTTGAATTGTGTTTACACTAAATTAGTTTGTCCGAAGTTTTGCCAAACCCGCGGTTTTCCCGAGGAATTGGGCTACTTTAACACTGTTGCCGGAGGTCGTTTTTCATATCCGCGGGTTGAAGCGACTCCAATAACACGATATTTAAGCAGGGGAACTCCACCAAAACTGGGGAGCCCCTCGAAATCCAATTGAGCTAGTTTTGTGCTTGTTTGAGTAGTATTCGGGCGGGTTTTCTTGTGGAAACCTGGCAACCTGATAGAGACGCAACAAGAACAATCTACCAGACCGCAACATCAAGAGACGGCAGCGACAGCATTGACAAGCGGTTGTGTAAGGGAGTTATGGTAGTTAGCTCTAGTTTAAATGAATATAAAGAGAGCATTATCGGTGATAACATATTTCGAGAAATAACGCAGACTTAATGAGGTTGATTATCAAATGCAGTAACGTTATACCGGTAGTTTAAATGTCTGCGCGTTCAGCTGAATGCATATGCTGGCTAACGACAAAAACACATGCAATTATGTCAAAATGCCCTGTTTTGGCAAGTGATTTTGTAAACACGGCTTTAAATGAGTAATCATAAAGAGTTGGGGGAAAACCGGATATAATTTTCAGATATGCATCAGGCACGTCAGATTTTAAAGAGGCAGCGTTGCTTTTAAAGTGAAACTTGCTGAAGTCTGTGAAATCACAGAAATGAAAAAGAGAAATCACTTGACTGTTCTAGTCGCTGATTAACTTTTGTAGCTTGAATAAAGATTAATTAATATATATGGTTTATGTATATACAATTTATAGTTTATGTGAAGATTGTTTTACATTTAGCCTATTTAAATTAAGTTATATTTTTCAGAGCCTAGATACAGTTTAAAAAATAACTTTTATTTTTATTTTTTATTATACTGTAATGGCTAAAATTGAGTGGAAGATGTATTTAATAGAGACATCATCAACAGTATTATCAAAAATGTGTTCGTAATAAAGAGACTTGGTTAAGAGTTGCAATTAAATATATATTTGAAAATACCATCGTTATGTTGTTTCAACATTCATTTGAAGGTGCAGTGTAAAATTATGTAAAAAAAAATAATAATAATCATTTAGTCATGAATAATTACATAAAATGTGTGATTAATTCGTTTTTTTTTTTTGATTGATTGACAAAACAAATGTTGAAAGACGTTAATGTTGGTAATATTAATTCATTTTACTACTGAATATGCATTTAATTTTAATTAATTATTTTATAGAAAATCACAATATTATCACTCAGTCTTTAACTCCCTGCAGCCACTGCCAGCACTTTTATTATTTTAACATAAATGTCATGACACCCAGAATATTTTGTTTTTTGAATATCTGAACATGCGAAAAGAAAGAACTGAGATTCGGCTTTTAAACAAACAATAACAACACAAAATAAGTTATTTTGAAGAATGAAGGTAACCAAACAGTAGCTGGTCTCCACTGACTTTGACAATCGGGGGAAAACATACTATGGAGGTCACTATGGACCGGCAACTGCTTCGTTACCCACATTCATAAAAATAACTTTTATGTTTAACAGAAGAAATAACCTAATTCAGGTTTAAAACAACTTGAGGGTAAATGATGGTATAAAAATAAAACACTTTGACAGAATTGACAGGCAGATTTTTGGGTAAACTATTCCTTTAATGTAAATAAAACCAAACAGAAAAATCTCTCACTGCTCTAGATTGATGCACTTTATTACAGTTGCTTTAAAACTGGTTTAATTGATGTATAAAGTGTTTTATTTTAATATTTGTTCATTCAAATTCTTGAATGTTACTGCTAAATAATCTACCTGCACCTGCACTCTTCCATTTTTAGCAAATAAGAAAATAAACTGTCTAAAAGCGATTTTTGTGATGGTTTGTATTCTTTGTGTTTTGTGTGGAACATCAGTGCCTGTTTAAGTGATGAACTCCAGTACTTGTGATTGTTTTCAGACACGATAATAGATGTTTTGTTCTTTTTGGCCTGTGCTACAAAACGTTTAATCTCTGTAGCACCAGTGAAAAACAAGTTAACCTACAGCCCTTATAGGTTATATCTATAACTAGTTAATTTAACCCCTTCACAACTTAAGTAAATAATTAGTCAGCCTGATGCTGTTCTGAAGCCACTTGGCTAGCTTAATTACAAAAGAAGACATATATATATAAATGATTTGTAAACTTCTTCAATTTGCAAGGTAAAGCTTGTATAAGGTCGGGTTTAGTGCAGGTGGTAAATAAACAATAGATGGACTTTTTGGTCTAATAAAATGTTGCCAGATTTATCTGTTTCACATAAAACTGAACAAGCTTGTAGCTCCACTCGCTAGACATTTTACATTTAAGAATCAGCATAATGTCATTTTGCATCCATGCCAACAATCGTGTATGCAGCGTTTGAAATTAGTTGATTATATGAACGACTGCTGAGCTGAAGAGACTTGAGCACTTGAGTAGTTATTAAAGTAAGATGGGTGTACAGTAAAGCCATCAGCAGTCTAAAGATCTGATTGTGTTTGGTAGGTGAGAGAGCTGTTGTCTCAGAAGTTGTCATCGTGGCAGCAGTCATGTGCTCAGCCAACCAAGCTCCCGGAGCGAGCGCTGAACCTGCTGCGTCACACCGCCCCCCAGAGCTCTGGAGGAGCAGGACTCGCCGAGGTCCTGCGCAACGCCAAACTGGGCATCACTCAACCCACAGAACAGGTTTAACACATGCATTTCACATTGTCACAATCCAAAAAAAAATTCTGAACATAATGGTCATACAATAGGATTCATGTTATGTAAAATATACTATAATTTTCATTTAGATTTTTAAGTGAAATAATAGGGACATTACTTATTTCAATGCATTTAATAAATGGCTAAGCTCAAGTTAAATATCAAAGTGTTTTATGTCTGTTCATGATGGATTTGTGGAGTAGAATAGGGAACACTTGTTCACTGTTAACTACGACTTCTCCCTCAATAAATTCCTAATTTGCTGCTTATTAATAGTTAGTAAGGTAGTTGTAAAGTTTAGGTATTGGGTAGGATTAGGGATGTACTGTAGGTCATGTAAAATAAGGCATTATGTGCTTATTTAGTACTAATACATGGCTAATATTCTAGTGATATGCATCCTAATAAATAACTAGTTAAGAGACCCTAAAATAAAGAGTTACCAAATATTGTTTTCATTTTGAAGAAAAAAGCAAAAATTAGACTCCGGACTTGTGGCATGTTGGTAGTAGTGTTATTACTTTTAAATTTAATACTTAGTAATTCGTTTGGGTTATTATTCAGTAATTTCCTAAGTTAAATGTATATTTCGTAGGTATTCATTAAAACCTATAGTGAATTCATTTAATCTGAATTTACAGTGTCACTATTAAGACATATCTTAGATTCAAATAAATTATTTTTAAATGAAATGTGTAAATATTGATATTCCTCTATATATTTCATTATTTCATTTCATTATAACATTTATTACATGGTTTCAAGTTTTATATATAATTTTCAATTTTTAATTTTGATGATTAGAGATTACAGCTCATGAAAGTCAAAAATCAAGTATCTCAAAATATTAGGATATTTCCTAAGATCAAAAAAAAAAAAAAAAAATATATATATATATATATATAAGAATCTGCAAAATGAAAAGCTCAAGTCCTTTAAAGAAAGTAGATTTCTGCGCTCAATTCTTGAGGCTCCTTCAGCATCAGTGCAGTGTGGCATGAAGCGATCCTCCTGTGGCTCTGCTGAGACACTATTGAGCTTCAGCTCAGATCCACTGTTTCTCATCTTTCTCTTCAAAATATCCCATAGATTCCATATGGGCCTTAGGTCAGGCATGTTGGCTGGCCAAACAAGCACAGTAATATCACTGGAAGTGTTTTTTTCACTGTGGGCAGGTGAAAGTCCTGCTGCAAAATGAAATCAGCATCTCCATAAAGCTTGGACTTCAAGCAGCTTGGATTCTGTGCCTCTCCAGTCTTCCTCCAGACTCCAGACCTTGATTTACAAATGAAATGCTAAATTTACTTTCATCTGAAAAGAGGACTGTGGAGCACTGAGCAACAGTCCAGTTCTTTTTCTCCTCACCCAGGTGAAATGTTTCTGA
The DNA here is from genome assembly GCF_963082965.1 of Carassius carassius. NCBI lineage: Eukaryota > Metazoa > Chordata > Actinopteri > Cypriniformes > Cyprinidae > Carassius > Carassius carassius. The sequence continues at coordinate 2,064,963 of NC_081769.1, read as the reverse complement.
GGTTTTTTTCTGGTTCAGGAGTGGCTCTGTTCTATGAATGTGACAGCTGTAGCACTTTTCCTGAAGACGTCTGAGCTCTGACTCTTGATGCGCTGACTCCGTCTTCAGTCCACTTCTTGTGAAGCTCTCCCATGTTCTTGAATCGGCTTTGATTGACAGTATTCTCGATCACATGGTCATCTCTGTTGCATATGCACCTTTTCCCACCCAATTTCTTCCTTCCAGTCAACTTTGCATTGGATATGCTTTGATACAGCACTCTGTGAAGTAATGATCTTCTGTGATTTACTCTTTGTCAGTGTCAGTGATCATCTTCTGGACCATTGCCAAGTAAGCATTCTTCAAAAAAAAAAAACAAGAGATACCCGCAATTTATAATGTAGGGATGATAATTTAATTAAACTCAAATGGAGTTTGACTTCCATGAGCTGTAAGCTCTAATCATCAAAAAAGTGAGCTGTTTTACTTTACATGTAATGAATCTTAAATGAATATGAAAGTTTTACTTTTTGAAATAAGTTACAAAAAAAAAGAACTTTTCCTCAAAATTCTTTTTTTTTAGATGCACCTATACAATATGATAAAACAAATCCACACATTTCAGATGTTCAACCTAATTCTTTCTAAAACATGCTCAACTGGATAAATCTTATGAAGTATTTGGACACAATTCTGTTATCAATACAAAATTTGAATCTCATTTTCCATGTGTTCTTTTAATCAATATTAATAAAGAAAGCTACAGAAAAATCATTTCTTATAACATCAATGCCGAATTCCCAAATAACTTCAATTAGATATAGAACTAATTCTCAGTTAGATGTAGAACTAACGGTGGTTGATTTGTGTCTGCTCTCTCAGAGGCTTTCTGTACAGGAAGTCCCTCCTCTGTTGAACGGTGACAGCAGCAGTCGTCCTCCTCCGCAGCAGCAGAACCCCTCTAGTAATGGACACACCCACTCCAGCTCTTCAGCCAGCACCGCCCACTCCCAGCCAGCAGTGGGCGTGTCTGGGTGTCAGTCCCCTCCCACTGTTAGCCACACCCCCAGCTCCACCCACAGCGCCCCTCTGACCCGAGCGCTGTCCAGCTGTCCTGCTGCTCCTGACCTCTACTCCACCTCCACACTGCCTCTGCCCAGGAGACAGTCCAGCGACACTCGCCAGGGACTCATGGGTGTGTGTGTGTGTGAGTGTGAGTGTGTGTGTGTGAGTGTGTGTGTGTGTGTGTGTGAGTGTGTGAGTGTGTGAGTGTGTGTGTGTGTGAGTGTGTGAGTGTGTGAGTGTGTGAGTGTGTGTGTGTGTGTGAGTGTGTGTGTGTGTGTGTGTGTGTGTGTGTGTGTGAGTGTGTGAGTGTGTGAGTGTGTGTGTGTGTGAGTGTGAGTGTGTGTGTGTGTGTGAGTGTGTGTGTGTGAGTGTGAGTGTGAGTGTGTGTGTGTGTGTGTGTGTGTGTGTGAGTGTGTGTGTGAGTGTGTGTGTGTGAGTGTGAGTGTGAGTGTGTGAGTGTGAGTGTGTGTGTGTGTGAGTGTGAGTGTGTGTGTGAGTGTGTGTGTGTGTGTGAGTGTGTGAGTGTGTGAGTGTGTGTGTGTGTGTGTGTGTGTGAGTGTGTGAGTGTGTGAGTGTGTGTGTGTGTGTGTGTGTGTGAGTGTGAGTGTGAGTGTGAGTGTGTGTGTGTGTGTGTGTGTGTGAGTGTGAGTGTGTGTGTGAGTGTGTGTGAGTGTGTGTGTGTGTGTGTGTGTGTGTGTGTGTGAGTGTGTGTGTGTGTGTGTGTGTGTGTGTGGGAGAGTGTGTGTGTGTCATCTTTTACACATTTATTTATACTATTATAGTATTTATCAATATTTTTAATTAGGTTTTATTTTTAAATGAAATAATTTTTAGTTTTCATTTAAATTTTTAGTTTAAGTTTTAGTATTTTTTTCTTATTTCCATTTAGCTTTTTTTTTTTTTTTTTTTTACTATTTATCTTTTTAGTTTGAGTAATTTGAGTACTTTTAAGCTTAATTTACTTAAAGTATTTCATTTAGATTGGTTGTCAAGGTGATAGAACAATTTTAGATGCATATAATTATAAATAGAACAATAACAACACTGTTTCACCGTATCTTTCTGTGGAACAACAGAGGTCCAAGTTATAATTCCAAAAGCATTATGGCACTTTTATGGTGTGTTTGGTCTTTTTGGTGTTGAGTTTGACAGACATGAACTAAGATTGCCGTGTGAAGATTTAGTTTTAGTGTCTGTTTTCCTGTGCTCTCCTTCTTGTGTGTGGTTTAACTGTATGTGGTGGTTGTGCTGGTTCAGGCTGGACTCTCCCCCGTGTGCTCCCTCTCTGTGCTCCGTCCCGTGTGGAGGCTCTGTTCCCTCACTCCCCAGACTCCTGCGAGGGACAGAAGCCCGGAGACCGAGGAGGAAGCTCATGCCTGCTGTCCTTCCTGCCTGGAGACGCTCTGTCCCTGCTGATCAGTGAGCCCAGAGACGGCTGGCACTACGGCCAGAACGAGCGCACGGGACGGTATCTGACCATCAGCCTTTCAGTCAGGGACAGTTTAACACTAGCTATATGACATTTTCATGCTGAATTGTAGCGCAGAACTGGAGCCTGTTCCTAGAACAAGGCTTATACTGTATGGTGGTTTTACAATGGCATAAAACGAGATTTTCCTTTTGTTCAACGCAAGTTAAAAACCTGTTCCCTCCAAGAGTAAAGCTCTTCAAAACTGAGCATTCGTGTGGACCTACTCACACCAGAGATGAGACTTATCTTCGTATTATTAATATACTAATATAGTATTTAGTTATATTCTGAAATTATTTGTATTTTTATATTTTCAGTTTTATTTTATTTTGTTACATTTGTTTTGTCCAACTTTTCCAGCACTTATTTTTAAATAGTTTTTATTCATTTGTATTTTAGTTTTAGTCATTTATTATTTAAAGTAATTTTAATCACAGTTAAGGAATATTTATATTTTATTTATTGGCCATTTTGTTGTATTTTGTTGTTTTTATTAGTTTTTTTTAATGTTTTTAGGAATGTTTATTTTATCTTTAATTTCAGTAATTTAAGTATTTTTAAATGAAAATTTTAAATGTTGCTTTGGCCACTAACTGAAATAAAATAAGTACTAAAATTAGAAAAAAGCTTAATAGAAATATAAAAAAGACCAAAGATTCAACCAAGATTAAAATAGATTCAAATAAAATAAGAATATCAATTTAAAATTAAATGAAAATTAGCAATGTTTCTTGGGTAGCTGAGATAAAATAAGTTGTAATCGGTATATGATTTTGTTTCTGTTTTATTTAAATGAATGACATGGGTTAATAGGTTCAGTTTTTGTCAGTGATAACAATGCTGCTGACATTAAGTGTGAGCGTTGGGATCATGCGTCTGAAGTACAGTGCACTCTTATATTATCTATATTACATATTATTGACTTCATCTGGTTTGTATTCATCAGTAGTTTTTTTCAGTCTTGTGTGAGCAGGCCTTTTAAGAGCGTAGTGTTGATGATGTGTATGGTGGTGATGCTGGTTTATTGTCATGCTTATGTTCTGATCTCTCCTTCATAGAAAAGGCTGGTTTCCCTTCTCCTTCACTCAGCCTTTCCCCGGCTCTCCCGGACAGGAGCTCAGGTCTGTAGTGCAGTGATATCTTGCTGCTGTCTCAGAAGGCATGTGTTCCCATCACTCCTCTCTCTTCTTCTCTGTGTCTGTGGTCACGGCTGCAGTCCTCCGGTCCTGTCGAAGGTGAACAGCAGCAGTATGGGACAGCTGGACAGGCTTCCCCCCGCGGGTCAGACGCTGCAGGTCAGTCCTGACTCTGAGGACGAGACCAGCGTTATATCCCAGCGCATCAGCACCTTCAGACCGCGACCCTACAGCATGATGAACCCCGAGAGCAGCAGAACGAGGGTCAGAGAAACCACCTTCACCATGACTGTCACTGTGACTCTAGTGCTCTTTGAACGAAATGAAAACTAGCGGAAAATATCTTCACTCTCAGGCTATCCAACTTTGTTTCTTCATCAGGTTTGTAGAAATGTAGCATTGCATCAGTGTCTCATCAATGGATGCTCTGCAGTGAATGGGTGCCGTCAGAATGAGAGTCCAAACAACTGATAAAAGCATCACAATAATCCACAGCACTCCAGTCCATCAGTGAACATCTGGAGAAGACAAAAGATGAAACAAATCCAGCATTAAGATGTTATATACATTAAGTCTATAATCCATAATAACACTTCCTCCAGTGAAAAAGTGCATGTCCTGTTGTCTCTCACAGATTTGTTTAGAGCTGTTGATCTGTGCAGATTTCTCTCCTGATTCAGACCAGAACACTTTTCACTGGAGGAAGTGTTATTATGGATTATAGACTCGTATTTGAGTCAAAAGCGTCTTAATTCTGACGGCACCCATTCACTGCAGAGCATCCATTGATGAGACACTGATGCAATGCTACATTTCTCCAAACCTGAAGAATCAAACTCATCATAATCTGGGACGACCTGAGAGTGAAGACATTTTCATTTAAAGTTTCAGCAAATTCCCATTTTTGGATGAACTTTTCCTTTAAGACAAAACACACTACAGGTGAACAAGAGATAGTTCAAGAGTACGGGGCTCGCACGATAGAGCCTATTCACACTAAGTGAAATTGGCATATTTATCTCACCTCAGCATTGTAATACATTGTAAAATAATTAGGAAAAAATGTGTAAAAATCTAATTATTAAATGGATGCCACCTAATTGGAACAAAAGGCCTAGACCTACACTAACCATAACTGATACATTATTTTAACTTTTGGATTATTTCCATAATTGTTAATAAATGCTTTTCTTATGTGATTTGAAATTAGAAAAGGGAGAAAAAAAGTAAAAAAGAGCTGAATCTGAATCTGATGATTGATGATCGTCTTTTGTGATGTTGACTAGCCCAATCACACGCTGATGGGTGCCAAGGCGATTTGCACTTAATGTAAATAGACAATCCGATTTTTTTGTTTTGTATTATTATTATTTCCAACAGTTAAAGTTGCCCACAGAATAAAAACAGGGGGTGCTGCACCCCACTTCCCACGACGGTAGCCATTGAAAATACATACATTTTTTACCATACTGTGGAAGTCAATGGCTACCGTCAACTGTTCCAACAGCTGAAAGAAATTCATACAGGTGTGGAGCAAACGATGACAGAATTTTCATTTTTGGATGAGCTGTGCCTTTAAATATGTACTCTGGGTGTTTAGTTTCAATAATCTGAATAAAGACAAAGCAAAACCAAAACTGAGCAATGCATGAAACCCCAGGATGCACATGTCTTAGAACATGTCTTTTCTCTCTTTCATTGTGTAGTTTTATATTCCTGTATGTTTCTGTTCCTCAGATGTCGACTGACTTCACCTCTCCACCTCCACCACCCAGCAGGTAAAGACGGTCACCTGTGTCCACAACAGCTCTGTGTCTGATGGGTTAAATCATCTAACCCTCCGCTCTTCACAGGATCAACCCGTTCGCTCACATTCGGCTCAAGAAGACGGTGACCAACGACCGCTCCGCCCCTCTGATACAGCAGAGCCTTTGATTGACAGCCGCACATGCTCCTGTTAAAGCTTCAGGAACAGCCCAGTACACACAAAACCATTATGAGAGAATTAAGAGCATTTAGGATTCAGCTGATCAAATGTGTATTCTCTTTATATATTACATTATCAGAAAAATGAAATATTTCAAGGTCTTTGTGTGGGCGCACATCATAAAACTGACCTTTAACATTTGATTCCACATCATGACAACAGTTTCTTCTACAATGAAACCGTCGATTAGAAATGAAGTATGACCAAACGTAGATGTTTTCTGGTAACTGATATTTGATTCACAATGTAGTTTCGTGAAATATCTTAATCAAATTTTGTAAATGTAAATTCTGTGGTTATTTACTCACTCGTGTCATAAGTGTACTTCACACGCAAAATAAGATCGTATGATAAGATACTAAAACTTTTATTTGATTTGTAATATTGAATGAAGACAAGGTATCCCAGAGCATTCTGGGAGGAGCAGGTAAACTGAACGTGTGATTATATACAGGAGGACAGGTGTGATGTGAAGAGCCTCTGGTGTATTTGGTTCAAGCCCAGATCTGTGAAGCGAACGCTTGAGATGTGACAGAAGGCTCTGGAAAGTGTAGATGTGCTGGAGGACGTGTCTGTGGCTGGAAATGACCTTTTTTACCATTATTTTGGGCCTGAAGACTTAGTTAAAGATGTTTATGTCATTGGTTTGAAATTAACCTGAAGAAAATGATTCATTTACTCTTGAGTTTCTGTGTTACTGTGTTTCTTAAAACTCGTTTATTTTACACTGAAACCAATCTCACCAGTTATTAATGGAGAGACCTTTGTTTACGCATGTTTTAATTATTTCTTCACTCCAGGGTCAGTTTGTTCTGATACCTTCATTTATTCACTTTTTCTATTATAACGATATATTTAATTGCATAATGCTAAAAGATTAATATCCAGCCTTATATATGCAAATTTAATCGTATAGTGTAATACAGTGAGCCCAAAAGTCTGAGAACATTTAATATATATATATATATATATCTCATACAGTAATAAAACAAACATGGATTTGATATTTGCTCATGTTCTCATCATCATCTGAGCACTTCTACAGGTGCATCTCCAAAACTAGAATATCGCAGAAAAGTCCTTTAGTTTTTGTAATAAAAAAGCAAACATTCTTATATTCTAGATTCATTGCACACAAACTGAAATATTTCTTATTTATATTGAATAATTTTTATTTTTTTTTACACCTTGCTTTAATTCTTATGGTTATTACATACAGTTTAGGAAATGTAAAAATGCATTATCTCAAAAAATTAAAATATTCAATTTTTCATAATTTAAAAAATGTAATAAAATTTAAGTTTGTGTGCAATGAATCTGGAATATAAGAAAGTTAGTTTTTCCATGCTATTCTATTTTTTTAGCTGCACCTGTCCACTTGATTAATGATAATTTCTCTTGTGTTAAATTCATTCGAATCCTAGACATTGTGTTTCAGTTGAAATGAAGCGCGTCTCAGACTTTTGGCCGCCGCTGCATGTTCGTCTGTATTAGTGTGTGAGTTTAGTCTCTGCTCACATTGTACTGTTACTAAACATCCCAGAAAAACCAGTGAATGTTACAAAACCGTAGCAGAATAAAAGATATGACTGGTGTTCATGGCAAGTCTATTGTGTGAAAGACTGAAATAATCTACAATATCAAATAAAAAAAAGGAGTATAGGTAAATAAAGATGTTTTATTGAGACAGAAGTAGAGGTGAGTGTCTGTACAGGACTTTCACAGGTCTTTCAGCCATCGCAGGTTTCTCCCCTGCGGGTCACAGGGATGTGCGGGAACGTCCGACTGGTGTCCATCGTCTCGAACTGGGACTGAAGAGATCAACGGGATTCACAAGATCAACTCAAACACTTCATCCAGCTGAACACAGATTCAGGATCGAGCTTAAGCCATTCAATATTAACCTCTGAGAATGACCTGGACATACAGCAATACAAAACCACTAAATAAATAAAATAAACATTTTTGATATTTTTTGACATTTTTAAATGTTCACAGAAATAAAACACAAATACAAAACCTTATATTTCAGGTAGTTTCCAAAGCAACATTTTAATTTAGTTTAGCTTTATGTACTAAAATAACTATAACTGAAATAAAATTTATATAAACTATTAAAAAATAAAATAAAAATGACAAAAACAACAACAACGTTAAAATTAAAATATAAAAAAGGACAATTCTAAATAATAAAAACTAATAGTATCTCAAAGATATACATGTATATTATACAGGTGCATCTAAAAAAATGAATATCATGAAAATCATTCTTTTTTTTTTTTATGAACTATTTCAAAAAAAAAAAACATTGCATAAGTATCATATACCTGGATAATTGTATGGAACAGCTTGGTTCATCATTCCTGTGTATTTTGTTAAAGGGCTCAAAGCCGGCAGAACACAAGCTGAAACACAACATGTATAGATTAGATTAGATTAGATTAGATTAGATTAGATTAGATTAGATTAGATTAGACAGACAGACAGACAGATAGACAGATAGATAGATGTTAGATTGATAAAGCAGAGAGATGAAGATCATAATGTGATGATGAGCATTAATGTGTCAGTCACCCAGAAGCCCGATTCCGCAGGACAGTGTGATCACTGGCTCTTTATTCCACGCGTTCTTCACAAACCTGCCAACTACACAAACACACAGAGTCTGATCACAGAGCTCGACTCTCACATCATATATGATCTATGATGGTAAGACCATGGTTCTTGATCATATTTCACAGCAGTAATGATTTACCGCCGTGTATTCTTAGCATACCATGTCACACGTGGAAAACAAGTCATGGTAGTTCCTGCCCTAATTCTGTTAAGCAAATAAAGTCCTTCAATAAGTTCTCATATAGTCATGTTTAAAGCAGAGAACAGCCATCGACAGCTAGTTTAAGACCAAGGTCATTCTCGTATTCGCACATAATACAATCATTATTTTTAGTACACGAATATACTGCAATAGCAATTTTATTCTATTTTTGTAAATACGATAGAGTACACATAAAATAAAACACAACGTATTTCAAGCAGCTAACAGGCAAAAATATACTCACTGGCCGCCATGTTTGCTTCTGTAGTCCTGTCTCGAGGATCATGGGAAATGTATGTTGGTGACGCATTCGCTGTGGATTGGCTGAACGGTCAGTGACGTATTTAAAACGCGTCTCGTTGTTTCGAAGGCTTACTTTGATTTTATCATTTGAAACGGGCTAATTCTTGATTTTGTCGGATGTATCGTTTAAATTATGTATAGAGGGAACTGATGAAGAGTAGAAAACATACCTACGGGAATTATAATAAACTGAGTGAATCATGTATGGCTCTTTGCAATAATTAACTAAAGGTAAGTAACTGTTTAATTCAAATCGTTGTTAAAAACGAGTATTTTAAGCATGGAAATCATACTAGCATATTCATATTGATATTGCAGAACAGAAACGCTCCTTATGAGCTCATAGAAAGTATGATTAGTTTGTGTTTAATCAGTAAGATTGTTAACATCTTTACAGGTGCTGGTCATGTAATTAGAATATCAATAAAAAGTTGATTTATTTCACTAATTCCCTTCAAAATTGAAACCTGTATATTATATTCATTAATTACACACAGACTGATATATTTCAAATGTTTCTATCTTTTAATTTTTAATGTTTATAACTGACAACTAAAGAAAATCCCAAATTCAGTATCTCAGAAAATTTGAATCTTGTGAACACCTGGTGAATCAGCTAATTAACTCAAAACACCTGCAAAGGCCTTTAAATGGTCTCTCAGTCTAGTTCTGTAGGCTACACAATCATGGGGAAGACTGCTGACTTGACAGTTGTCCAAAAGACGACCATTGACACCTTGCACAAGGAGGGCAAGACACAAAAGGTCATTGCAAAAGAGGCTGGCTGTTCACAGAGCTCTGTGTCCAAGCACGTTAATAGAGAGACGAAGGGAAGGAAAAGATGTGGTAGAAAAAAGTGTACAAGCAATAGGAATAACTGCACCCTGGAGAGGATTGTGAAACAAAACCCATTCAAAAATGTGGGGGAGATTCACAAAGAGTGGACTGCAGCTGGAGTCAGTGCTTCAAGAACCACTATGCACAGACGTATGCAAGACATGGGTTCCAGCTGTCGCACTCCTTGTGTCCAGCCAATCTTGAACAACAGACCGCGTCAGAAGCGTCTCTCTTCAAAAAGGACTGGACTGCTGCTGAGTGGTCCAAAGTTATGTTCTCTGATGAAAGTGAATTTTGCATTTCCTTTGGAAATCAGGGTCCCAGAGTCTGGAGGAAGAGAGGAGAGGCACACAATCCACATTGCTTGAGGTCCAGTGTAAAGTTTCCACCGTCAGAGATGGTTTGGGTGCCATGTCATCTGCTGGTGTTGGTCCACAGTGTTTTCTGAGGTCCAAGGTCAACACAGCCGTATACCAGGAAGTTTAAGAGCACTTCATGCTTCCTGCTGCTGACCAACTTTATGGAGATGCAGATTTCATTTTCACTTGGCACCTGTAAACAGTGCCAAAGCTACCAGTACCTGGTTTAAGGAAGATGGTATCCCTGTTCATAATTGGCCAGCAAACTCGCCTGACCATAGAAAATCTATGGTGTATTGTGAAGAGGAAGATATTGATATGCCAGACCCAAGAATGCAGAAGAGCTGAAGGCCACTATCAGAGCAACCTGGGCTCTCATAACCCCTGAGCAGTGCCACAGACTGATCGACTCCATGCCACGCCGCATTGCTGCAGTAATTCAGGCAAAAGGAGCCCCAACTAAGTATTGAGTGCTGTACATGCTCATACTTTTCATTTTTATACTTTTTAGTTGGCTAAGGTTTCTAAAAGTCCTTTCTTTGTACTGGTCTTAAGTTATATTCTAATTTTCTGAGATACTGAATTTGGGATTTTCCTTAGCTGTCAGTTACAGTCATCAAAATTAAAAGAAATAAACATCTGTAATATATCTGTCTGTGTTTAATGAATTAATATAATATACAAGTTTCACTTTTTGAATAGAATTTGTGAAATAAATCAACTTTTTGATGATATTCTATTTATATGACCTGTACATGTAAAGTGATATGCATTTATATTAACTCTAAGCAGCTAAGTTCTGCTGACAGCTCTTTGTGTCTGATGTGAGTCCCAGCATCTATGTGTGTGTCTGACACCTGTGTGTGTGTGTGTGCTCCAGATGATGGAGGACTTCTCGGGGCTGGCTCTTCCTCCTCTGTTCGGTGGTCACTTCCTGGAAGCGGAGCTGGAGCCGGGGGGCGTGGAGCTGGGCCCCGGTGGCACTGAGCTCTTGGGGGACGATGAGGTCCCGTCGGGCCCCGCACAAGACCAGGACGATGAGAGGAGAGAGATGGACCAAAGCAAGTATCACGCTCTCAGCAAGAGGTGCAAAGAGATTGAGCAGGTGAACGTTCTTCCATGAAAAACTAAAAGCTGAGTTTTTTTTTTAATCTGAAATGGGAAAAGAGTGGCCAGGATATTCTTCAAAACTTCACATTTTGTAAAGATGAGATGCACAGCACGAAGATGAGCACAGGATGCTTGTAAAGGCTTCTTGACTGAATGTCACATGAACGTGTTCTCAGGTAAATGAGAAGATTGTGGGACGGCTCCACCAGGTGCAGAGACTGACACGCCGACTGAGGAAAGAGAGAAGGTGCGTGCACAGAAACACTGGCACATATTACTAAAGCATCATGAGTCTGACTGCTACTGAGGATTCACTTTTCTATTGTTTTAAAAAAATAGTTCACCCAAAAATGAAAAATAGCTGTAAATGTGCTCACTCACAGGCCATCTGAGATATATGTGAGTTTGTTTCTTCATCAGGTTTGTAGAAATGTAGCATTGCATCAGTGTCTCATCAATGGATGCTCTACAGTGAATGGGTGCCGTCAGAATGAGAGTCCAAACAGATGATAAAAACATCACAATAATCCACAGCACTCCAGTCCATCAGTGAACACCTGGAAAAAGACAAAAGATGAAACAGATCGTGGATTATTGTGATGTTTTCATCAACTGTTTGGACTCTCTTTCTGTATCTCGGCCAAATATCGTCAGATCCTAACAAACCATACATCAATGTAAAGCTTATTTATTCAGCTTTCAGATGAGGTCTAATTCTAAACTTTGAAAAATGGTTTTGTGGTCCAGGATTGGTACATTTGATACTGTGTGTCTAACATCTGTGTGTGTGTGTGTGTGTGTGTGTGTGTGTGTGTGTCAGGTTTCTGATGAAGACTCTGGACTCGTATGGAGATGATTACAGGACGGCGCAGCTCACCTTCACGCTGGAGGTGACACACACTGATGATCCACAGCTCAAGCTGTCACTTCTGATCTTCAGTAGTAATGAATCTGTTTGATCTGATCACATTAAACACTCGATGTGTTCACACAGGATGAGGGGAAGGCAGGTTTAGATCCAGATGTTGGTGCTGATGAAGAAAGCTCTTCTCCAACGCTTCCTCATCCGTCAGCGGCTGGACCGAAGAAAAAGAGACACCGGGTCCCAAAGGACAGAAGGAGAGACGCACCGGTACGAGACACACACGACATCAACACAAAGAACAGAAACCCGTGACACATCTGACACTACTGCTCAAGCGTTTGGGGTCGGTGAGGTTGTTTCTGAAAGAAGCAAAGGCTGCATTTATTTGATCAAAAACAGTAATGAAATTAAAAACAAGTGTTTTCTGTGTGAATCTATGTTAAAACAAATTTCATCATCATTCCTCCAGTCTTCAGCGTCCCATGATCTTCAAAAATCATTCTAATATACTGCCTGAGAAACATCTCTGATTATTATCAATGCTGAAAACATTCATATTTTTGCGGAAACTGTAATGCATTTTATACTTCAGTATTCACAGATGAATCTGTGAAATCTATTGCAACATTATAAACATCTTGACTGTCACTTTTGATTATTTAAATGGTTAGTTCACCCAAAAAGGAAAATTATGTCATTAATAACTCACCCTAATGTCGTTCCAAACCAGTAAGACCTCCGATTATCTTCTGCACACAGTTTAAGATATTTTAGATTAAGTCTGAGAGCTCTCAGTCCCTCCATTGAAGCTGTGTGTACGGTCTACTGTCCATGTCCAGAAAGGTAAGAAAAACATCTTCAAAGTAGTCCATGTGACATCAGAGGCTCAGTTAGAATTTGTTGAAGCATCGAAAATACATTTTGGTCCAAAAATATTAATCCACAAAAAAATTAAGCTGATAACTTAATAATAGTATTCAATTGCAGAGTCGCAGCTCTGTCTGATGAATGGAGAAGCACGACAAAAAGCTGTGAGGCAAAATGGTAAAAATATACCCATCTAGCGCGTATTTACAAGAAAAGCTCATTATAAAGCAGCAGAGCTTTGTAAACAGCTCAGAGTAATCATGTCATCTCCATAAGAATGATATGATTGCCAGAACATATTTACCGGGATTTCTGAAAAGGTCCTGTTCACACATGATCTATTAATGGTAACTTTACCAGTAAAGACTGTATGTGTGAAAGGGGCTAAACTCTTCCTCTGTATACGCTGTGAATTTTAATTGCTTAACGTAATCTGGAAAAACAGTGTGCATTATCTCACAGCAGATATATCAACCTATGTCTAAATATGTACATCGCGATTTCAAAATAAATGTTTGTCAAAATAAATTTTTGTAATAAAAAGGCAAACATTTGATTGAAAACTTCTTTAAAACAGTATTAAAGGTCCCGTTTTTCGTGCTTTTTTTGAAGCTTTGATTGTGTTTACTGTGTGCAATATAACATGTGTTCATGTTTCGAGTGTAAAAACACAGTATTTTTCACACAATTCACCTATCTGTATATAACTAGATGTCTTAAAAACGGGCTGATGACTTCCTTGTTCTATTAAGTCCCTCCTTCAGAAATACATAACGAGTTCTGATTGGGCCAGCGGTTCCTGTGTTGTGATTCGACACCAGCTGAGCGCACACTGCCCTCCTGGAAACGCGCGATTGGAGTAGTTTTGAGAAGCAAGTGGGCAGGAGCATGTGCTGGAGACGTACTTATAATCACAGGAGCGTTTTTACTGACGAGATGCGCATGAAAATCGCATTAGATTTTTTTGCACAGCCCTAACATCTAGTTAACAAAGCTAAACAGCGTTGCCCTTTGTGTAATAAGTTACAGAAACTGTTAAACGCACCAACTTAAATAATAAAATACACATACTGGTTGTGGTCCATAAACAACGCCTTTTCCAGACAAAGAGGGAACTGCTCCATCTTTCAGGAATAATCTTTGTGCGAATCCGGCATTAAACGGATTGAGATTGAGGAAGATGTCCTCAGCAAAATGTGGTGCACATAGTTTTACATGTGGATTATAATTTTCGGGAACCGAGTTAAACATAAATTGTAACCACTGATCTCTAAGTACAGCGTCCCTGGGAAGCCCAAACAAAGATGATTGGACTCCGAGATGAAAATAACAGCGTTTCGGCGACAAACACAAACTAGGGATCAGGGGCGCCGGACTGGGGGTAAAACCAGTACTGATTACCAGAGCCCCAAAGGAAGAGAGGGCACTTGAAAAGTCTGGAGTATATATTTTCAAAGTGGGGGGGCCCATTAGGACTGCCTATGCATAGGGCCTGGGATCTTGTGCAGCGCCCCTGGTAGGGATGCACCGATGCATCGGCTGAACATCGGTAACGGCCGATATGTGCCTCGTTAACTGCCATCGGCCATCGGGAAATAAAAATGACATTCGCCTATGTCTGATGATTATGTGTGTCATGAACGCTGTGCTCAGGAGAAACTTTTTTACCCTCTTTTTATTTGGGCGGGGGGAGATTCCGAGACGGGAGAGGGCGCCCGCACACTCTCCGTCCTCAGTAACTTCGTAACAAAGACATTTGAAAAGCAGGCATGAGGCGGTGTACGGCGATTACCTGCAAGCTGACCAAAAACAGAAAATTGAAGCGCCAAGAAAGCGCAAACCCCCGGTAAGACTCACTTCAATTGACACGGCATTTGAGAAAGCCAAACAGCTGCCTCCAGACAGCGCCAAAGCGAAAGAAATAACAAACAAGGTGATGGAGTTCATCGCTTTAGATGACCAGCTTTTCTCTGTAGTGGAGGACGTGGGTTTTCGGAGTCTGATAAAGTTTATGGAGCCACGCTATACGCTGCCGAGCCGGCGTCACTTTGCCGAGGTCTGTCTCCCCGAAATCCACAACATTGTGGCCACGCACATTCAAGAGCTACTGGCTTGCGACATCGCTGCAATCAGTTTCACCACAGATATATAGAGTTCAGATGTAAGCCCTGTGAGCATGCTTAGCCTCACAGCACAGTGGATTGATAAGGACTTCAATCTGGTGAAGGCAATGTTGCACTCCCAGGAGTTCGCAGGTACCCACTCAGCATCTGCTATCTCGGAGGCATTTGAGAAAATGTTCCAGATGTGGAAAATCGGCAAAACCAGAGTGCATGCTGTCGTGAGAGATAATGCTAGGAATATGACGAAAGCTATGATGGACAGTGGTCTGGCTAGTTTTGGCTGCATGGCGCACACACTGCCACTGGCAATTCATGACGGTGTTTTTAGCCAGCGCAGCCTCACGGATGTTGTGGCTATTTGCCAAAAAATCGTCGGCCACTTTAAACACTCACCCCTCGCATATTCACGTCTCCAGGCTGTAACGTACAGACCACGGCGTTAAAACAACAAAGACCTCATTATTAGAGGCTGTAAATAGACGCTTCGATCAAATCCAGTACGATCCCATGTTCTGCATTGCCGCCTATTTGGACTCCAGATACAAGAATCGTTACTTTGATGAGGATGTTAAGAAAGTTAAGTTCTTAAGATGTTATGTTCCCGAACTCGCACAAATGGCACGCAAATACCTTAGTGCGCCATGCACCAGCACCGAGAGTGAGCGGTTATTCAGCTCGGTGTCTCATGTCTTGGATGAAAAGAGAAATGGGCTTTGCTGTGACAAGGCAGAGATGCTTATCTTTGTAAAGAAAACCATGCATCTTATTAAGAAGTAGGCCAGAGATACAGCAGGTGACTTATGTGTCATTAATGATCAGAAGTGGAGGTACTGTTTTTGTTTTATAAGATGCCCCATGTTCCAGCCTGTGAGTTCTGAAACACTAATGTTTTATTCTGTATGAGAAAAAACACAAGTTGAAAGATAGCCCTATTTATGTTTGTATTCAATCTCATTGAGTAAGTTTTGGTTTATCAGGCTAAAACCACTCCAATAATTTTGTTGGGCAATGTACTGAAACAATCTTTTCATTGATTAGTTAGCAGTCGAATGTTTTTGAATGTTATTTTTCAGAAAAGTAAAGAACTTGTCATAAGGTTATAACTAATGTCAACCAGAAAGTGACATTAAAGGTTGTTTTTGTTTCATAAATTGGTCTGATTGAATTTGTGCTAATTCTAGGATAGTGTGATCAAGAGCCGAAAGACTTGTATGTTTCCGTGGCACAAAAGAAGAAATAAATAACAAAAAGAAAAAACATCGGCCAAGATGTTATGTTAAACATCGGTATCGGCCCAGAATTTCCCAATCGGTGCATCCCTAACACAAACGCAACTCTTCCTCTTCTCCGTCGGAGCGCAACAAGACCACGCCCCGTTTGTGTATTCCTGTGGGCGGAGGTTAGTCAAAAAACTGTTTTAGTGACGTCATTACTGCAGGAACTAGAGGGATGTAGTCCAAACGGGTCGTTTTTTGTAGGCGAATTCTGTTAAATAAAATATCTCGCTTGGCATTGAACTTTGAGCTTAAGAATTTTACAGATATTATTTATACTCTAACAACAACATTACACACTAAATTATGTTTTAGTAACAAGGTTCGGGAGGAGCGCGTCAGATACTTAGCCTAATCAACACAGGTGGACCACAATCTAGTAATCAATCCCACAGTATATATATCGCTGACTTGCCTCTATCCATTGACGGTTAATCAGCATCCCCCATCTCCTCACTTCGAGTTCACTTTATAATTAGACGGGGTACTCTAGGTTCGGGCTATTCCCGAGCTCGGAGCCCTTCCCCAGACAGCACGCCAAATATGCATACCATACCTCAGCTAATTATATGTAAGCGTGAACTCGTGAACTAAAGTTTAAAACATGGGATCACGAAGAACGGGACCTTTAAAATATTGTCACATTCTAGTGAACCAAGAATCTGTACTTTGTCTCATCTCATTAGCTAAGTGTATTGTCACACCCCTAGTGTCGATAAGCGATGATATAGCTCATAATTTTCCAAGTGTATGATACAGCTTTCATTCTTCAGGCCAATCATATATTCATGAAAAAGAAAATCAGTTTGAATAAAGAAAGCAATAACTTTGCCATGGATAGTATCCTTTCAAATGTAAAAGTTGTGACAGTCATTGCATGCTTTGCATGTGCTGCCCCACCCCTGGAAAAAAAGTTCAGGCTCAATCAGCCGAGTCAGATAAGGAACGAAACTTTGACTCGTTCACGAGTGAAGAACCGGTTGCATCTGTTTTCGGATCACCAGTAGTTCTTTCGGACAGTTCGATTCAATAAACCGGTTGAAGAAAACGGTTCACCGGTTCTTTTGCGCTCTACCTAATGACTTCATTTGCGATGATTGCCCTAGATTCAAGCCTTCGGTTTACCCGCGCTCATAACATTAGCACAGAATCAGTTCAGAATCAATCACCAAAAGAATCAGTTCGGTTCAGACGCTCTGTGTGTCAGTCTGCTTCACGCTGAATCACACATGCGCAGTATCATCAGCTCCTCGGTTCTCGAATCAGACCCGGTCTGACAGAAACGGTTCTTGACTCGAGAACGAGTCAGTCTTTCGTTCATTATCTGGCGCTCACAACAGACACGGAAGAGAAGACAATGCTGAATAAAGTCTTAGTTTTTACTATTTTTGGACCAAAATGTATTTTCGATGCTTCAAAATATTCTAACTGAGCCTCTGATGTCACATGGACAACTATGATGATGTTTTTCTTACCTTTCTGGACATGGACAGTAGACCGTACACACAGCTTCAATGGAGGGACTGAGAGCTCTCAGACTAAATCTAAAATATCTTAAACTGTGTTCTGAAGATAAACGGAGGTCTCACGGGTTTGGAACGACATGAGGGTGAGTTATTAATGACTTCATTTTCATTTTTCGATGAACTAACCCTTTAAAGTGTCTTTGCTAAATATAAAAGTATTATTTCCTTTAAAAAAATACAATCTTACTGACCTCAAACTGTAGTGACCTATTGATGTATGTAAAACTATATGGCACCAAGAAAAGGACTTCCAGTTTTATTATTTTCATGCACGTTCATGTCTGTAGAAAGATGCACATCTCCAGTAACTCTTACTGTTTAAATCATCATCATCATCTCTCTCTCCTCATGATTCGAGGAATCATTGGTGCACAGATGCTGCAATATCCATAACTGAAATAAGTGAATGTAAAGAGTGAGGCTTGTGTTTGTGGAGGCCTGATGTACAGTGTGTGTTGTGGTTGTTCCTGTCAGATGGAGTCGGAGCAGGATTCTTCAGTCCTCACTGATCCCAGACCAGACCATCTCACTGAGGCTCGCTAGCATGCCACAAATCAATCAGGAATGAATATGAATCTTTTTGTGCTAAATTATGGCTTTCTTAAAAATTGTAACACTTCAGCATTTGAGGTCAATCTTTTGTAATGATGAGGACATTAAGGATTTTTTTTTTCAGTTTAATGAAAGGAGCTGCAGCCTTTTATTATTTAATTTTATTTTTTTCACATCTGTACCAATGACGATGAATGTCTATCTGTGTCTGCTGAAGCGGCGCTACGGTCAGACCACTAACACTGATCAGTGCTGACAGATGTGATGACTGTAATGAAATATTTGTCCATTATGTGTCTTAAAGACTCTCCGGGTAGATCATTTGTGTTGCCATGATTTCCAGTTTTAAGAGCGTTAAGAATTGTTTTTATCCTCTCTAATTTCAACCCCAGTTGCACAATGAGATCCATTAGAACTGAAGAGAGCGATTCATTTCAGTGAGTCAGACTGAATCAGTTTAAAATACAACAGTTGGTTTGTTTACATCACATTCATGGAACATTCGGCGGCATTTTACACAAGTTAATATCAAAAATACATTTTTACTGTGTATTTTTGTTTTGGTGCGCGCTTTTACCGTATCTTTGTTCACATTTTGTATCTGATCGATTTGAGAGCAGAAATATAAATACTGGAAAAATGATGAAAGATAATGAGCTGCAGGGCTCCTACAGCACGCTTTTATTACAGAAGTTCATGATTACTCAAGTAGGATTAGTAAAAAACATTTTAAAACCTTCCTGTTGTGTCACGATCAGTTTGACCTGCATTCACTTTTCAAACTGCTTGAAATATTTGTTTAACTTAATTTGTTTTATTCTTATATATACATCTCATTTAGGGTATTTCCAAATACAGTCAACTTTCTAATAAATGTATTTCTTAAATCAAAATACAAGAAAAAGTTAAACTTTTAGAACAAATTGATGTACCATAACATTTTTTACAGTAGCCTAAATTAATTAACCATTAGGCCTAAAAAAAAAATTAGTTTGGTTCCGGTTTCCGACCGACCCTGTCAATTTATGTGCGACCCAAATTTATTTTATGAGACTGGGGAAGAACGGTCTTTCACACATCGTTAATTAAATTACAGTTTCCTTTAAATGCTGTTTTACACTTAAGTAATCCGTTAAAAACCATTAAGTATTGCATCAAAACCCTTTAACTGTCAATTCCTAAAGTGAGCTATAACTTAAGGTTTGGAAATCGTAACATTAAGAGAAACACGGGGGGAGTCAACAATATATCGCGGAACAGAGAGGGCACTGACAACATGCTGACAGACAAAACATTAACATTACCAGCTTACTTTTAATATGAAACAAAGTCTCAGTTGGTTATTTCACCTTTCAAATGTGGTCATTTTTTAAAGAAATGTAAACAATAAATACCGTTTTGTGGCTCTTGAATGTGTCGAACAGATCGCTGTAAGTTAGATCATCAGTTAAAACTAACTGATCGTCTCTTGCTTCTAGTTAATTTATAGCATCAAAATAAATTAACTGCCTGTCAAACTCCCGCGAAGGCTTTTTGTGTGTGTGTGTGCGTTTTGCGTGTCTATGGCAACAACAGACTTTAAACGGGAATACAGAATCACTGTCGTAAAAGTACCGGTACACACATTTAAAATCAGCGCGCGTGTGTGTGTGTGTGTAAAACTGCCACTGGAGAAAAAAAAAAAAAAAAAAATCCCTACCGACCAATGACCTCAACTGACAACCAACCGGAACCAAACTTTTTTTTTTTTAGGCCTTAGCCAGAGCTGGGTGGATAGTTACTGATTACAGATTATAAAACCAATTTTTTAGTCAGTAATATAATCTCTTAGATTACACATTTTTGGTAACGTAATCGGATTACTTCTGGATTACAATCAGATAACATTTGTGCTCACCTTTATTTGATATCACATATATTGAATTAGCCTAATCTTGTACTATTTTGACAGCTACAAAGAAAAAATATTCCAAAAAAAAATTTTTTTTTTCACCAACAAGAGCCACAATAGCTTCTTTTTCAAGGGCAATGTATGGACAGTTAATAATTACAAAACACTAACACTACCTTGTTATTAGTGTTTGCTAGTAACACTGAATAAAACAAAATTACATCTTATGATTGTAAAGCATATATACTTAGAATTAAGTTATTTAGAAAACAGCTACATTACAAAAACCAATATAAAAAAAAACATGAAATTCACAGCAATATGACTGCTAGGTCAAATATTTAACCTAAAATGAAATGAAAAACATCAAACAATACATTAGAAACATGAATTTTGAAAAAGACTAAATTCACACAGCAATAAGATTTCTATCCATCTCAAAACATTTTAAGTGCATAGTAACAATGAGGAAAAGACGAACAATAACAACATTACTAAAATGAATATTAAAGAACATGAAACTCACAACAATAACATTGCTAATATATATTAAAGACTATTTCTATGTCAAATATTTCATCTCAAAACACTTGAAGTGCATAAGGTAGCAACAATGAACAAAAATCAACATTACAAAACATTTATTAAAAGACATGAAATTCCCAGCAATCACTTTGCTACGTCAAAGATTTCCATGGACAGCAAATGAATCATTGGTAGGCAGAGTTTACACTGAACAGAGACATTTTCCAGTGTCTTTCTTTTATCTTGTTGCTGATTTCTTCTGAGTGTGATTCTGACACCCTCCCCATCTCCGCTGGAAACAATTTGAAGAATCACGAACGTATATAAGCAATAGGTTGATTAAGGAAAAAATATTAACGTTAAAAAAGGAGAGTTAGGAGAGGAAATGAATTTAGACAACTTATTACCATTGTGTAAATAAAATGTAATCATGTAATCCATAAAAAAGTAACTGTAGTCTGATTACAAGTATTTTAAAAAGCAGTTTACTCTAATTACAAGTACTTGAGTTTTGGAATCTGATTACGTAATCCAGATTACATGTAATCCGTTACTACCCAGCTCTGCCAGCAGCTATGGGTTTTGTAATATTTCTTCAAATTTCAGTTCAAATCTGATGTGTGTGTGTGTGTGTGTGTGTGTGTGTGTGTGTGTGTGTGTCTGCTATTCAAACCCTATTCACATTTTGAACCTTGCCATGTAATCAGCTGTAAAAGTGTAACTGGATCCTTCCTGTGGTTTTTAGTTTCACAGCACTATAGTTAATACAGTTAAGACTCACTGAACCAAAAACAGAAGGCAGAATATTCAGTGAGACACCACATTTATTCTGTAGGACGCTCTCATCCAGCCGCATCAGATTTCTCACATTCACATGTAGTTTTGTTGATTCATTTGCACTCAATGATTCCTGCTGGTAATGAGATCTCATAATGACACTCAGATCCCGGATGAGCTGCACTGAAATCCAAGAGTCTCCACACAAAGAGGGTTAGAGAAAGTTCAGATGTGTTTCTGCTTGTGTTCTCGAAGTACTTCCAGAAGCAATTGTTCTCCAGTCCAGTGGTTCTCCAGTGGTGCGCCGGCTTGAACCTTCACCCCTCCTCTTGCTCTTGCTCCTCCTGATACGTGGACACAGAGATAGCACTGTATGGATCCAGAACCATCTGAGCACAGCGAACCACTGTAACCAGCAGAAACAAACACAGCACAGCCAAGAAGAAGAGAGCGAAGCCCAAATCCACATCAATGTCCAGTCGAGACAGTGGAAGAGGCTGGTCCATGATTACTGAAGAACAGAGAAATAAACTCTATTAGTGAGTCAAAGCCTCACTTAGTGACAGACATGTGGCATCCAAGATATGAGCCGGATTTGGTCATGGCATTGTCCAGATGTGCCTTCTTCCCAGTTGTTCTTGTCAAAAGCAACCCTAGTCGTCGATGTTGTGCTTCTGTCGGTGTAAAGAAGCTCTGTATCAGATGAGTCTCACATTCCAGCTCTCACAGGAAGCTCTGCTCTTCATTGGTTTGAGACTTCATAAAACTAAACTGAGCTGCTGAACTGCATGCACTTGACTCCGACCTCGAATTTTCATTCCCAACTGATGCGAAATGAAGACGTTTGAAAGAAATAGCTTGATCCTGTTGCTGGCTCAATCACCCTGCAGTCGTCAGTCAGAGATACACGTTCTCTTATCTGGGGTATTAGCATGTCTTCCTTTGCTGAGAGACACACACACCAACACTTGGCACCTGTGTCCACCATGAATAGTTAAACAGGTAACGATCAGGCCTTATATGGCTTAAACCCCCTTTAGGCTGCTTGAGAAACACTGGAGGCCTCTTCATGTGTTACCAGCGACGGCTGAGCTGAGAATGATAAAGCACTGACCAATGGATCAGGACACAGACTGATGGGCTTCAGATGGTGATGGATCTGGAGACGGACCCCTGAACTACAGTCTTAAAATAAAGTTCCAAATGGGAATTGAAGAACCATTTTTGGTTCCCCAAAACTTTTTTTTTTTCAGTGTGTGGGACAAAACCTCTGACTGCATTTCTTCAAATGTTACACAGCCAAGATTTGTGTTGCTGCCAGTATAAGAGTCCAGTGCAGAAAAGTTGGGGTTGGGAAAATGTTTACTCACAAAAGCCATATTTATTTAATAATATATATATAAATAAACAAAAATAACTGCAATATTGTGAAATATTATAATTTTTAAACAGCTGTTTTCTATGTGAATATGTGTTAAACTGTAATTTATTTCTGTGATCAAAGCAGACTTCCCTCTCCCTAGACACTTCCTCCAGCTCTTCCGGGGGGATAGAGAGGCATTCCCAGGCAAGCTAAGAGACAAAATCCCTCCAGCGTGTCCTCGGTCGAAAATACGCTTCCTGTGGGAGGGGCAAGTGCTAGGCGGTTGTCTGTTTGCAAGATGGCTGATGTTGATCGAGCATTCGGGGCTTTTCCACTTTTTCCTGAACACGTCCTCTGAATAAACATTATCTTGTTACCGAAAAGTAGCTGTAGGCTATATAGGGGGAAAATAGTTGTAAAAAACAGCGGGAAGGCCGCGGGTTGATAAACGTGTACGTGACTCAAAAGTTAAATGTGTATACAACACACTTGTCCAAGCGAGGCCCTTTTTATTCCTGAAATATGAACTTGTGTGTGATACTTGTGTCATATAGCTCCAGTTGACTGCTCACTGACAACATCAGTCGTTCCTCCATGTTGAATGAGTGACTCCTGAGCAGGCTCCTGATTGGTTAATGCGGCGCGAATTGACCCCAAAGTTCAAATTTTTCAACTCGGGCGTCAGACGTGAATTCACGTCAAACACATAAATGCACAAAAGCACCATTTGCGCCAGACTCTCAATTCGCGTCATTTGTGCGAACTAGACGTGCGAATGAGGCGTATTCGCGTCTACCGTGCCGCTTTAAACGCCTCATTCGCACCACAAGACCTCCAGACGCACGTAAACGCGTCTTTACATTGCTAATTTCTACCACCTGTATCCGGCATCTTGACCTTTCTTGTCCCACAGCTCATGAACATAGGTGAGATTAGGAACATAAATAGACCGGTAAATCTGTCCTTCTTTACCATGACGGACAGGTACATCGACCGCATCACTGCAGAAGCTGCACCTATCTGCCTGTCAATCTCCCGCTCCATCCTTCCCTCACTCGTGAACAAGACCCCAAGATACTTGAATTCCTCCACTTGAGGCAGGATCTTTACACCAACCTTAAAGGGACATGCCACCCTTTTCTGGCTGACAACCATGGCCTCAGACTTGGAGGTGCTGATTCTCATCCCAGCCCCTTCACACTCAGCTGCAAACTGTCCCAACGCACACTAAAGGTCCTGGCACGATGCAGCCAACATGTCAACATCATCTGCTAAAAGCAGAGACAAAATCATGTGGTCCCCAAACCGGACACCCTCCGGCCCCTGGTTGCGCCTAGAAATTCTGTCCATAAAAATAATGAACAGGACCGGTGATAAAGGGCAGCCCTGCTGGAGTCCAACATGCACCAGGAACAAGTCTGACTTACTGCCGGCAATGCGAACCAAGCTCCTGCTCCAGTCATACAGCCCTTAACAGAGGGCCCTGGACCCCATACTCCCGGAGTCCCCACCCCACAGGACAGGAGGCTGCGAGGGACATGGTCAAATGCCTTCTCTAAATCCACAAAACACATGTGGATTAGTTGGTGAACTCCCATGAACCCTCCAGCACCCTGTTGAGGGTATAAAGCTGGTCCAGTGTTCCATGACCAGGATGAAAACCACATTGTAACATTGTAGAACATGGTCCACTCAGACTCAATGTCTCCAGCCTCCGTCGGAATCTGGTCGAAGCTCTGCCGGAGCAGGGAGTTGAAAATCTCTCTGACAAGCGGCTCAGCCAAATGTTCCCAAGAGACTATCACAATATGTTTGGGTCCGCCGAGTCTGTCCAGCTTCCCGCACTGCCATCGGATCCAACTCACCACCAGGTGGTGATCAGTTGACAGCTCCGCCCCTCTCTTTACCCGAGTGTCCAAGACATACGGCCGGAGGTCAGACAAAACGACCACAAAGTCGATCATCAACCTCTGGCCTAGGGTGTCCTGGTGCCACGTGCACTGATGCTTGAACCTTATGCTTGAACATAGTGTTCGTTATGGACAAACTGTGACTTGCACAGAAGTCCAATAACAGAACACCACTCGGGTTCAGATCAGGGGGGCCATCCCTCCCAATCAAGCCCCACCAGGTGTCACCGTCGCTGCCCATGTGAGCGTTGAAGTCCCCCAGTAGAACTACAGAGTCCCCGGTTGGGTCATTTTCCAGCACCCTTCCTAGAGACTCCAAGAAGGCCTGGTGAAATCTACACTCCCATTCGGCCCGTAAACACAAATGACAGTGAGAGACCTAGCCCCGACTCGAAGGCACAGAGAAACTTTGGTTCCAGAACCCAAGCTATGCGTGGAGGTGAGCCCGACTATCTCCAGTCAGTACCTCTCAACCTCCCACACAAGCCCAGGCACCTTCCCCGCCAGTGAGGTGACATTCCACGTCCCTAAGGCCAGTTTCCATGTTCAGAGATCCAGTTGTCGGGGCCTCTGCCTTTGAACGTTGCCCGATCCACAATGCACCAGCCCCTTACGATTCCTCCCGCAGATGGTGGGTCCACAGGAGGTTGGCCCCACGTTGCTTTTTTGTGTTAAGCCCGGCTAGGCCCCATGAGGCTGCGCCATGCCGGGCATCGTCACGGTTCTTGTTTTTTGAGAATTCATAAGGGATTCTGAACTGCTCTTAGTCTGACCCGTCATCTAGGACCTGTTTGCCTTGGGAGACCCAACCGGGGGCATATAGCCCCAGACAACATAGATCTTAGGATCACTCGGGTACTCAAACCCCTCCACCACGATAAGGTTGCGGTTCAAGGAATAGCTTAATGTCTGTAACATTATAAATGTCTTTTATCAGATATCAGAAGATCTGCGCTCCAGCGTGGTTAGCACTCACACTCACTGATCTATATATAACTCGCTCTGGTCCACCTTTTCCAACCGAGCCAAGGACTGCTGAACGGAGTGATCACACTAGTCAAACCAAACAGGCTTTGGGGGTTAAGATTGCCTAGTGTAATTACACCCTAATCATTCTCCCTCATCCCGCAAACACAAGTCTCTACACACCCATCAAGTGTTGTCCTGCACCGCACTCTGCTTCGATGTGTGCCACGATCCTGCAGGTCTCCAATAGAAAGATGCCTGTTATAATGTTATGATCGAGGCTCTGGACTCTTGAGTATAACTTGTTTTTCTATGACAAACTATAAAACATTCTCTATAAAAACATTAATGTCCTGGCAGTGACAAATGGCTTGTTTGCAGACAATCATGTGATTATTTGTGATAAAAAATTTGGTTGCACTTTATTTTACAGTACGTGTACTAACATGTACTTTTAGTGTACTTACAGTGTATTTATCTAAGAAAGTTCTGGTAATACAAGGTAACTACATGGGGTAGGGTTAGGTTTAGGGGTAGTACCTAGTTATTACATAGTTATTGTAATTACTATAATAAGTACATAGTATGTACATGAGGAACAGGACTGTAAAATAAAGTGCTACCAATTTTTTATTGATATATATAATAAAAACTACTGAACACAAACCCTTGATAAAATGTACATTTAAAGTATTCGTGTTTAACCGGTTTAAGGTTAAAAAAAAACAAAAACAATGTTTCTCCTCTATGCCCCGCCTTTCTGAAACAGGTTGATTTTTACAAAGCTCATCGTTCTGAAAAGCGAGGTGTGCTCTGATTGGCAGCAACAATACTACAGTGAGAAACAAAGTCATGACTTCTTTCTTTGCATGAATATTTGGGCGGCATTATTCAAATCTTCCCACATCATGATCTAGAGATGTGGGGGCGTGTTAGAACGAGACGTTTTAGGAGGGTTTGATTGACTCATAACTTTGTTAAAGAAAATCACTTTGGGTTTGAGACTTTAGTCTTTGCAACTTCATGCACCAAGAGCTTGTAACACTCCAAAGATAAAGGGAAACTTGAAATCACATCATACGACCACTTTAAAAATTCAATTCCATTTGACTTTTGTTATTATGGATTATGACGTGGCTAACTGACAGGTGATGTACAGTTCACTGGATATACAGTATTAATCAGTTCAAATAAAGGTCCCAACAAAGATTTTTTTGACAGCAGGAATTTAATAAAAAAAACTCAGATAGTATTTTTTATATTTCATTTACATACATATACATTTATTTTTCTAGGTTGTACACAAACTGCAGTTCAAAACTGTGAAAACACAGAAGAAAAAACAGAGCACTGACCCTTTCATATCCAAAGAAAAAAGTGACACGAACTCGATTTAATGCACAGAAATACTGAAAAAAGACGCAGACACACCCATATCCAAAAGCACACATCAAACATTTCATTAAAAAGCTTTCGATCTAAAGAAAACCCCGCCAAAAACAGCTGAGGAATATTCTCTGTACAAGACTAATTAAGAATATCGATTTCCAAATGAACACACGAAGAGATTAAGTCCGACGGAAAACAGCCCAGATAAAGCATTAAAGGTTATTTCTTATATATATTACAACAAAACATTATGATAACAATAATTATCATAGTGACAAAAATGGCTTTGAGGTACACAGATCCTGCTCGTTATTGATTGATTACTGCACCAACATTATCCCAAGCCTTAATATTACACATCTGAATTTGACCTGAGGTAGCAAACAGGATGCAGAACAGATGAAGGAAGCAGTCCTTACAGTGTAAATACATTTACGTACTGAAAAATTATAATTAGGAGTTAATGTTAGGGTCTTTTCGAGGTTAACTGCATGCTATTATGCATAATTTACTACAGTAAGAACATGTGATAATGTTTAATAAGGACACTGTAAAATAACTAAATTTCAAAGTAGTTTTTAAAAACATTAACAAGTATGAATTACATTAGATGATTATTTAAAATGAAAAATTACAATTCAGAAATATTTGGAATTCCTCTTCCTGTCTATCAAATTCAACATCCTGTTGAGCCAGTTCAGTTATTACAATCAATTCGATTCAAATGACAAGTTATGAATGGAAATGGAGTCAATTCTTCAATAACAAAGAATGAAATCAAGCTGCAGCTTCTGCGTAACAATAAACCTGATGGACACGTTCACAGCAGCTTTCTGAGGCCAGACTCAAGAAGTCAGTTCTCACACATTTCATCATTGGGTCAAAAGCAGTGCAATCAGTACACAATCACAGTCAGAGACCGTGTGTGTGTGTGTGTGTGGCCATCTCATAAATCAAAGCATGTGTGTGTACGCTTGTGCTCGAAGTGTGCATGATTTTAAAGTGAACACATTTCAGAGACGTCTGTCTGTCTGTCTGGATCCTCACATTATGGCTTATAACTTCCATTCTCACAATGCATCAGTCTCACTCTTTTTCAGACCCCTCTGTGCCTCAGCTCTGTCATCGATTTGGTGAAGAGAGTAAGAAATGGCACGTCAGAGAGCAACAGGAAGTAAAGGAAGTGACCAGAAGCGGGATCACTACTCGGGGAAAGGAGGAAACATGGGCATCTCGGCGAAATCATCGTTGCTGAAGCTGCCGGTTTGATCCAACATGGAGATCACATCCTGAAGAAGAGAACGAGAGAGGGAGGGAATAAACCATAAAGAACCACAATTCAGTCAACGTTTGCGCCACAGAGGATCATACGCACATGATGACAGAATTTATACTCCTTTAAAGGAATAGGTCACCCAAAACTGAAGATTAGCAGAAAATGTTCTCACTCTCAAGCCATTCAGGATGAGTTTGTTTCTTCATCAGGATTGTAGAAATATAGCACTGCATCAGTGTCTCATTAACGGATGCTCTGCAGTGAATGGGTGCCGTCAGAATGAGAGTATGATAAAAACATCACAATAATCCACAGCACTCCAGTCCATCAGTGAACATCAGGAGAAGACAAAAGATTAAACAAATCCAGCATTAAGACGTTTTTAACTCAAATACACAGAATCTATAATCTATAATAGCATTTCCTCCAGTGAAAAAGTCAATTTCCTGTCGTCTCTCACATGGAAATCCAGACACATATTTGTTTAGAGCTGTTTAAACGCTGCTTGATCTGTGCAGATTTCTCTCCTGATTCAGGCCACAACACATTTTCACTGGAGGAAGTGTTATTATGGATTATAGACTTATGTATTTGAGTTAAAAACGTCTTAATGCTGGATTTGTTTCATCTTTTTTCTTCTCCAGATGTTCACTGATGGACTGGAGTGCTGTGGATTATTGTGATGTTTTTATCAGCTGTTTGGACTCTCATTCTGACGGCACCCATTCACTGCAGAGCATCCATTGATGAGACACTGATGCAGTGCTACATTTCTCCAAACCTGATGAAGAAACTAACTCATCATCATTTTTTAGTTGGCTTGAAAGACAAGCATGACTGTTGTGTCGTCTCCACTCACCTGAAACATCTCTGGCTGGTTGTTTCGAGGCTGCTGGTGTGTGTCTGCAGTGCTCTGTGTGTGTGGCTGAGTTTGCCACTGCTGCCACCCTGACACTCCCCCTGCTGGCCTGGAGCTGAACTGCGCTCCCATCTGATTCATGTCACCTGAACCAAAGAGCAAGAGCAGACCTGAGCACCGGAACAGGAAAACCTGCTCTCTATTGAAAACATTCTTTAAAATACTTACCGAATCCATTAGTTGAAGGGTTGCTGTGACTGTTTATTTGTTGGTAACTGGATGTGTTGGCCATTGAAGCAGAAGCCCCGCCCATCTGGCCAAAGGAAGAGGAAGTGGAGGATGTAGGGGCGGAGCTGAAACCTCCCATGTTGAACTGAGGAGACTGACTCTTCCCAACCTGACCTGCCATCTGCTGGACAAAGAGAGCACTTACAACAAAAAACATTCTTTATTGTGAAATAATCAGTTGTACACAATACAAAATTATGGAATAATTAACATATATTGATAACATGATATTTTCGATGGGTCATGGGTCCTGTGTCTCACCTGGCTACCCACTGCATTGACCAAACATCATCCTTACAGACCACAAACATCTGAACAGTAGTGTGATAATAATCATAAATCTTCTGCCTTCTGTGTCTGACTGCTGGTCAGGTGTAATCACTCTCCCTCCGTATTTTAAGTGTGTACCTGTGTGTTGAAGGGCTGTTGTGCAGCAGACCAGACTCCAGGAGGCGCTGTGGGACCCGTCTGGGGCTGAATGGGGCTGTTGCTGCTGCCGCTGACTCCAGACGGTGTGCTCTGACAGGACATCTGTGCAAGCATCTGACCCGCCGAGTGAGGAGCCATCTGCTGAGCCATCCCAGCTGACCTGAGACCAGTCCACAGCACGAGTCAGGTCAGGCCAAAACAACTTACAGCTAAAGCCAAAAGTGTGTGTGCATGCATGTGAGTGTGTGTGAGTGAGTGTGTGTGTGTGTGTGTGCGTGAGTTGCACCTGAAGGGATCACTGTGACGAGCAGAGCTGGGGAAAGATGCAGCTGGAGGGTAGAGCTGCTGTCCGCTGGAGGACACGGCCTTAGAGTCTGAGAGAGACGGACACCTGTCAATCACTGGGACTGTAAATTAGTGATAGATCACAATAAAAAAAGAAGTCAATGGTATCAACAATACATTTTTTGGTAATTTTTTACATTTATCCGATGATCTAATGTGTGTTTGTGTCTGCATGAATCAGCAGCACAGTTCATCTACTACACACACTCATTAATTCTATTAATAAATATTGTGATAAATATCAAAATCTGATAATATGGGAAAAAATAGTTTGATAGTAGGGAGTCTTACTGTGATCCGGACTGACTACACTCCCAGTCTGCAGCGGAGCCTGACACAAACACAAACACAGACACAGACAGACAGTCAACATTAGGTGGTCACTCATTCAGCATGTCAACAGGTTCATCTCAAATCTCAACACAGCTCATTTGTGCTGAACAAACCTCATGGGAAAATGAGTTTTAATCATTAAAGGGGGACATCAGAAACACTTCACATCACAATTAATGGTTTGTTATCAGTTAACTCATTTTTGACTGATATTATTTGTTAAGTCATGTTATTTTTTCTCATTTTCAGATGGCAGCGATCCAGCTCAAATACATGATCAATTCTCACATTTTCTTCTTTTTAAATTAAAACAGTAGATTTTGAAAAACCACAGACTTGGCGCCACTTTCTGGTTCAAAAGGGTTAGTTCACCCAAAAACCTGTTTTATTCACCCTCAAGATTTTTGCACTGCAGTGATTTTAATATAACTCTGATTGGATTCGTCTGAAAGAAGAAATTCATACTCCCCGAGGGTGGCTAATTTTTTATTTTTGGGTAAACTAACCCTTTGAGTCAGAAAGTGGCGCCAAGTCTATGGAATAGCTTACCTATGGGGAAGTCGTGGCCTAATGGTTAGAGAGTCGGACTCCCAATCGAAAGGTTGTGAGTTCGAGTCCCGGGCCGGCAGGAATTGTGGGTGGGGGGAGTGCATGTACAGTTCTCTCTCCACCTTCAATACCACAACTTAGGTGCCCTTGAGCAAGGCATCGAACCCCCAACTGCTCCCCGGGTGCCGCAGCATAAATGGCTGCCCACTGCTCCGGGTGTGTGCTCACAGTGTGTGTGTGTTCACTGCTCTGTGTGTGTGCATTTCGGATGGGTTAAATGCAGAGCACAAATTCTGAGTATGGGTCACCATACTTGGCTGAATGTCACTTCACTTTCTAACATGTCAGGGACGCTGACTCTGTACTAGGGATGGGCGTTTTCGGCAAATATCACATTCGAATATTTGAGCTCACAAAAAACAAATATTCGTTTATTTAAATTAAGTTTAATGAGACAGACGTTATTTTTCAGCAACATTTATTGTTTCCGTCATTTTTTACACACAATAAGCTTGAACATTACACATCGTGTTTTGTAGCTGAAAACCTTTAACAATGCGTGCAAACAAACAAAAGTACAGATTAAAAGCAAAAAAAAAAAAGTGAACAAAGAAAAAACGTAAAGCAGCCTGCAGCAATTAGGCTATTGTAGAACGTAGCTTAACTTTGAAACTGTCAGCAAATCTTTTTTTCTATTGTTTTACATGTTCTTGTTAAGAAACACAGGCGTGTAAACATGATCGGGGGAAAGTCGGCTCCTTAGTCTGTTAACACTAAGGCCGGCCGCGGAGAAAACGCGCTCTGACGGCACAGACGTTGGCGGGACTCACAAATAACGGTGTGCTAAGTAATTAAGTTTTGTGAAGCGCTTCGTGTTTTCGTTTCACCACTGAATGAGATCCTCATCTGGTGGAATACATGGCTCCAGCAAGAACTGTTCCCACTCGTCTCGGCTGGACTCTCTGTAATCATCACTGAAGAACTGGCTCAGCCTTTTCCGACGAGTGGGCATTGCATCTTCTTCATCGTTGGTGACGCACCACTCGCATCAAGGAAAATGTTCTGATAATGTTCAAAAAGTGTTTTTTTTCTTACTTCTCTCATGTTTTCATCGAGAAACCGGAGATGTTTGTGCCGAGGGTCTAGGGCAGACGCGAGAAGAGGAGTTTTCACTGCATTCTCCAAGTTAGCGGTGTTTATTCGTTGCTTGAGAGATTCTGCAACAGTGTTCTTGAATTCGGTCACTTTCTGTGATTCTCCACGGCATATTTGAAGAACTGTAGAAGACCGCAGTTCTTATTCATTCATTAATTATTTTTTTGCTTGCACATATCTTCAAATATGCCGTGGAGAATCACAGAAAGTGACCGAATTAGGTTTTATGGTGGACTTTTTTTAATTAATTTTTTATGGCAAGCAAAAATATAGCGAAATTCGAATATCATTTTTATTTATCGAATAATTAGAGCAGAACGAATATTCGAATGTTCGACTATCCGTGCACACCCTTACTCTGTACACGTTTTTAAAGTACATCTAAAGACATATTTGTATTCTTCTGGTTCATAATTTTAGTATTTTTATGATTGCTGTTTTAGATGATGTTTTCTTTGTTTATTTTATTTTATATTGAGATGATGTAAAGCACATTGGTCAACGTGTTGTTTTAATAGTGTTATATAACTAAACATGAACACTACTGGTGTAGAGAGGAAGTGTGTGTTCACCTGAGCGAGAGCGAGCTGACTGGCGTCTCGTCCCATCCCCTCGTCTAACTCGGCCTGCTGCTGCATCTGCCTGCAGAAGAGCAAACCACACTGATGTGAGCGCCGCCCTACAGACCAGACCCTCAGACCCACCACCAACAACCAATAACCTACAGCTTCCTACAGGAAGAGAGCATGCGGTGAACCCACCACCAACTGAGCGACAGCAGCAGCACCCGAGAGACACTGTCTGCTCTCACCTGGCTGTGACCTGGCCTGGGCTGGGGGTGGAGGGGCAGTGGGGACTGCTCTGCCCCACTGAAGGGGAGGACAGGGGGGACAGGGAGTCCTGATTCTTCCCTCGACTGTCACACAGACGCAAGGGATCGGTGGAGAGAAACGGTCAGATTAAACTGAATCAACACGCTCACCCTCTCAGACACACACGCCTCTAAACACTAAACTGACCCCAAAAATCAAACAGAAACCAACATCATATTATGTCATGACAACATTTGGATATTTTGAATGGTGTCAATTTTGGATTTTCAGGACAATTCTGCAAATTTTACTTATAGTCTCATTAGGGGTGTAACAGTACACAAAAATCACGGTTCGGTACGTACCTCGGTTTTAAAGTCACGGTTCGGTTCATTTTCAGTACAGTAAGGGAAAGAAATGCAAACATTAAACTGCAGGTTGTTTATTTCTATAAACTATTTTTTAACAATTTGTTTATTTTTTAAATACTTTTTAATAAAATATATATAAAATAAAAAAAGAATAAGAAATAAAATACTGCTGCAAAGTTCTCCACTAAATACAATACTCTCAGTCTCAAACCAATATCATATAATAAAATATAATGAAAAATATAAATAAATAACTATGATTACAGTAGAGCATTACCAATCCCAGCTTGTAGGCCTGCTCATATTTAAAAAATATATATAACTTTTCCAAAGTGTAAAGTGCAGCATCAACAGTTTCAGTTCTTAGACCTGCTCAGATTTCGTTATTGCGTTGGACCGATCGTAATTAAGAGCAAAGGTCTGTTTAAATGCGACGGGAGCTGCGTCTGAATTATAATCATTTTTCTCCTAGTTGTAGTGATGTTCACACTCGCGTGATGCCTTTTGAAAACCTTAGGCCGGTGACACACTGGCATATTGCACCTGTCAAACATAGTCTATTTTGCCGTCAATACTGTTGACGGTGTCCTTTATCAGTATGCTTTATATTTATGCTCAACATGAAGTATAGATATTGTTGTAGTGAAGGCAAGATCCTGGTCTGTCGGCGGTCTCCCTCTTTGTCACCTACAGTAGCAGCAGCGCGCCAGCGCCGCGTCAGGCACGATTCTGGTGTGTAAAGACACAGAAAACGCAAAGTAGCCGTCACGCGACTGACACGGAGCAGAAACGCCACGCTCACGCCACGCAGCAGTGTGTCACCGGCCTTAGAATCAGCTGCAGGGCGGGATTTGCGCTGAACGCGGAGACTTCTGCCACTTAATATGTTCGTTTGGAAACACGAAAATGTACCTATCATTCCGCACACAAAATATTGCATTCGGTACACACGTGCACCGTACCGAAAGCCCTGTACCGAAACGGTCCGGTACGAATACACGTACCGTTACACCCCTAAGTCTCATCATTATTACGTTTTTATGTAGTTCTCAGTGATGCAATGACTTTACACAGACACAAGTCTGGAATCAGTAACCTTTTTTGTTTTTGAAATAAATTAATACTTTGTCCATCAAGGATGCATTAAATTAGGGCTGAGACGATTTTAATCATGATTAATCGCATCCAAAATAAAAGTTTGTATTTACATAATAAATGTGTGTGTACTTTCATGGTGTATAATTATATATAATTATAAATATAAATATTTTATATGTAAATAACAATTTTTCCTTAAATATATACATGCACGTATGTGTTTTTAAAAATACAAAATAATTATACACAGTACACACACATTTATTATGTAAATACAAACGTTTATTTTGGATGTGATTAATCACGATTATAATCGTCTCAGCCCTACATCAAATTGATCAAAAGTGACAGTAAAAGACATTTATAATGTACCAAATGATTTCTATTTCAAATAAATGTTTTTTTTTTTTACTTTCTATTAAAGAATGCTAAAATATATGATGATAATCAGTGAGCAGTAAATCATCATATTAGTGTTCCTGTAGCTCAGTTGGTAGAGCATTGCACTATCAAGCGCAAGGTAGGGGGCTCGATTCCCCGGGAACACGTGATAGGTAAAAACTGATAGCCTGAATGCACTGTAAGTCGCTTTGGATAAAAGCGTCTGCTAAATGCATAAATTAAATTAAATTTTAATTTAGACTGATTTCTGAAGATCACGTGACACTGAAGACTGGAGGAATGATGCTGAAAATACAGCGGAGCATCGCAGAAATAAATTACACTTTAACACAGATTCACACAGAAAACCACTATTGTAAATTGTAATAATATTTCACAATATTACTGTTTTTACTGTATTTTTGATCAAATAAATTTAATTAAATTAAATTTATGCATTTACACTAAAGAGAATCAGGGAGGAGCTAGATATGATAAATTGTCATGAAATGTTATATTTCACAATACATAAAACAATTATAAGCTTCTTAATTTACATATTAGTCTTCTTTTCTATATTATTTCCTCTTCTTATTCATATTCTGGGGTGAAATAAGTCCCACACATTTCCGTGACATACATGCCTTCAGACATCTGATTACCTCCACAGGAATGAACCTTTGATCATAAAGTCATTGAGAGTATAACAATCTGAGAGTATTAAACAGTGGCCCCGAAGGTCTTTCAATACTGAAGTCACTATGTAACTTACACTAGATAACTTGCACTAAAAGCAAACATCTTTTGCTGTGAAGTCAGTCTGTGATCTTGTGATGCATCTCAGTACTAACTTGACATTGGCGTTGGTGCAGATGATGTACTCGATCTCCTCAGAGAAAGGGTTCTGGAAGGTGAACGAGCTGGTCCTCATCCAGATCCACTCGTGGGATTTAGAGCGGAAGCGGAACATCACCGAGAGCACCTGACCTCGCAGTTTCACCACCTGCACCAGGGGTCAGAGGTCATTTCATCACACGGTCATCAGAACAACAGTCCCAGATCTACATCCACAGGGTGGACTGGGGATAAAAGTGGCCCTTCATACTTCTTTCCATTAGAATGTGTCTGTCCTGGTGTATATGGCAATTTGTAAATAATAATAATATTGTTGTGGAAAATGTGATGCTTCGCCATTCAGTCTGGAGTAAGGTTTAAATAATTATAATAATAACAATACTTTTATTCAACAAGGTTGCATTCAACTGACTGAAGTGACAGTAAAGCTATACTTATAACAAATTATATATATATTCAATTTTTAAGTATTAATAATAAGAACCATTTTGAATAACTGAGGACAAATAATAATTGAAAATAATTAAGCAGCAGATCATCATATTATTCTGATTTCTGAAGATCATGTGACACTGAAGACTGGAGGAATGATGCTGAAAATACAGCGGAGCATCACAGAAATACATTACACTTTAACTGTAAACCATTAAAACATCTTTAATAGTAAAACAGAGCTTTCCTAATCATGGCACATGAAAGCGAAAGTCTTCAGATCTACAATGCTCTAGAGGAAGTTTGAGAATTATATTTTTACAGTTTTCGGACACATTTTTCTTAGACACTTGAAAGTCTTACGGCTAGGTTTACATGGCAAATCGTGTAAATGGCATTAAAATCTGAGAAATTCTAAAAGACCTGTAGTAGTTTGGATCCCTGAAACATGTTTTTGTAAACAGTATGAAATACTGAACATATAAACCTCTTACCTCAGCTCACAGCTTCTATGATTTGATTGGCTAAAACATTTTGATACTGACGAGCACTTTTGAGCCGCTGCACTGAGCCAGAGCTCGCTACCACCTTACTCTGAAAACTGCTACGTTTAAATGTATTAAACACTGTTACTGCTGTCATTTTATAACCGCAAAAAGACCCAAAATGATTATTTCTATTCATGGGTGCTACATAAAATTTTATAAAATACAATTTTTCTTACAATAACTTTAGTAACGGTGTGATGTAAAAGCAGATACACACCTGCTGAAAGCTGTCTCGCAGTAAGCCCTGCTCTTCTGGATGAGCAAACTCCAGAACGTTCTTCCCCAGTAACTCCTGTGTCACACAACAACACAAAAGATGGAGAACACTGCAAGACTAGCGATGCACCCAAATATAAAGAGCTACGTTTTAATTTAACTGAGAAAAATTCAACCAAAAAAAACACACACATATATATATATATTTTTTTTGAATGACCAATTAAACTAATCAATTTAAATCATATAAAATATTCATATAAACATACAAACGGTGACTGCATTAAAAACAATCGATAATAAAAATATATACAGATTAGGCCGGCCCTCGACTAAAGACTAGTAGTCTTTCATTTTAAGCACAAGTCAACTAATCACACATTTATTAATAAACCATTTAAATCGTTATAATGAGCCTTTAATTGCCTAAATACTCTAATAAATGCTAGAGCACACATATAAAGCTTGGCACACTGCACCGCAGAAGTAATAATTCTGAATGTGTAAGGGAAAAACAGTAAGGAGGCTGCATTAACATTTTAATAATGTATTGATAAACTAGTGCTTTCTTTGTTGAAGTCGGTGACACTGACTCGACATCTCATTAGTAGTGATGCGTCTGTATGCATGTTTCATACGGATTACATAATATACACATCTTTAAGGCAAGTAGCTATACACAGAGTTTCAGAGTTTTGCACTCAAGTTCAGAGACCGAGATGGCAGAAAGCACATCCTGTTTGCTTTCTTTACTTTACAAAAGCGCAAAGTTTTGTTGTTATTGTGAGTGCACACAAATAAACAGAGTCTTTACAGTCCGCAGAGTCTGTATGACCAGAAACTCGACTATAAGAGGGCAGCCCTAATAAAGATACGAAACCTGCTGCGACTTACATCCCAAAGTGACACATATAATACAGGCCGAAACCAAATATTGCTGCATCATTATGAAAGACAGTGAAGGTTATCGGCTATAATCAACTAATGCAGAGTCAACTTAACATCCTGCTCTTCAGAAATGACTTCCTTAAGTCTGAGATCCAGCCTGACTCGGGTGTTTGAGGCCTACCTGAGGCTGGTAGCCAATCATCGCCTGACAACGGTGATCCACAAAGGTGTAGAGACCCTGACAGTTGTGGCGGGAAATAAATTCCACTGGAACGCTGATGTTATTTATGTTTGTGTCGCTTGGGGAACATGTGACCTGCATGACAACAGAGGATCTTAAAGAGACAGTTCACCCAAAAAAGAACATTCAGTCATCCTTTATACACTCTAAACATGCTGTTCCATTCCTGTATGACTGTGGTTCATTTCTGAAACTCACATGAGAGAGCTCTCTTCCCCTATAGAAGTCTACACAACCAAAACTTTTAGGATTCATTAAGTTCATAAAAACAATATAAAGTGATCCATATGGATTGAGAGGTTCAGTCCAGGCACAAGGAGACACAATCACTTTATATGATGAACAGATCTGATTTATACACATGAGAACTAACCTCACTGGTTCTCACGTGATAAACAAGCACAAGTGAGCTTTCGTCAACCAAATCCTATTTGATGAGCTCTGTGAATGTGCATTGATAAGCGTTTATATGTAAATAAAGTAAATGTCAATTATATGTAAATGTAAATTCAATCTGTTTACCCTATAAAGCAATCAGGTCTCTTCAGGACACTTGGATTATACGGCTTGATTAATATGGATTACATTTACAATCTCTCTATGAATTTTTCAAATGGTCAAAGTTGTGGTGGAATGGACTTTCAATGGAGAGACTAGTGTTGTCAAAAGACCCGGTACTTCGGTACCAAGTCGGTACTAAAATTTTTTAAATGTGACGGTACCAGGTTTCTTTAAGTACCGGTAGTACCGAGGTTAATTTTTACATAAAGGCATAGTGTTAGAAATATTACTATTATTATTTTTTAAAGAAATAAATCACAATATTTCTTCCATGTTTTAATTTTAATAGAAAATCCCTTTACCAGAAATAAAATGTGTTTAAATTTCATAAATTAAAAGACATTAAATTTGGGTGAAACTTGTTTACTGTTTTTCATAATTATATAACTTGTAGAAAAACTTTAAACACAATTGTAAATAAGTATAAAGAATGGCATTGGTTTTAATTTTAGTGCTAAAAAGGTTTTTTTTTTAATTAGCATATTTTTTGTTTTGTTTGGTACCGAAATTGGTATCGAGAACCGTGGATTTTCACTGGTATCGGTACCGAATACTGAAATTTTGGTACCGTGACAACACTGGGAGAGACAGAAATCTCTCATGTTTCATCAAAAGTATCTTCAGCTGTGTTTCAAAGATGAGCAAAAGTCATACAGATTTGGAATGACTGAAAGAAAACTGGAACAGTTTATTGAACCTTTAAAAGAAAAACTGAGCATTTCGTGTTTTTTGCTGAGTTTCATATTTGATCTGTAAGGCTTATATAGAATGAAATATAGTGAAAATATTGATGAAAAACCAGCTCATTTTTCATTCAGAGGCACAAAAAGAGGAAAATTTTGTTGCAAAAATATATAAATACGTCACTCCATATCTTCCATTAATGTCTTAGTAAGATGATATTTAAGTGATCAAAACAATTCAATGCAACACGACGATTGAGAGAACTTGCCCTTTTAGAATAAATGATAACAGAATTGTGCAAACTATTCCTTTGAATAGGACACTAATCTAGTTCACTGAAAAGTGAAATAAAATGGAAGGGGAAAAGTACCTGAAGCCTTCCAATGGCGACTAGACAGAAACGATTTCCCTGATTGTTATCGGGCTCCTCTTCAGAAAGACTCACTCCTGAGAGAGAAGATAAAGGGACAGTATGCGTCTCAGTTGCGCTCTGACTGGACAGCGGGGAGTTCAGCTCCGCTCTCTCTGAACAATAGACACTTCCTCTGCTACCTGCAGGAGGCCAGGACTTGATGAAGCCTGTGCAGTGCACGACCGCATACTGCGGCTCGCCCTCCTTAGGAG
Organism: Carassius carassius; assembly: GCF_963082965.1. Taxonomy (NCBI): domain Eukaryota; kingdom Metazoa; phylum Chordata; class Actinopteri; order Cypriniformes; family Cyprinidae; genus Carassius; species Carassius carassius. The sequence goes on along the minus strand of NC_081769.1, from coordinate 2,024,925 downwards.
GACCCAGTCCATTCCTGCGGGAGGAGAGACGGTCTTCATCAGCGTCTGTTTAAAGATGGAGATAAGTTTATACAGAGAGAGCGCTGCTGTACCTGTTTCTGCTTCTCAGGAAGTTGAGTCTGTTCATGGACACCGGCTCTACGGGACACACTCCACATCTGGACACACACATTACAATCCACATAATGTAGCATATTGTTTAAATTGCAAACATAATTGAAGACTTGGCCCAAATTTATCTAGGGACCCAGACTGAGCAAAAATAAGCAATTCGGTGCAGATGCTGATATTTACATGGACAAAAAGTAAGATGAAACTTCGATGCCTGTAATGTAAATCAATGAGATCTTTACTGACATAAAAATATATAAACATCGGTAGTAAGATGAGATTTAAATGATCAAAACATATAATGCAATGCAATTCAATGCTGATTGAGAGATGAAGGAGGCGGCTTGGGAAGATCATTGCTCCACTGGGGAACCGTGAAAGTAAAGCTGAAGGTGGACTTGGTTCTGTTGCTCTGTTCTTCCAGTTCCTCACCTCATCCTGCAGATGAAGGAGCGGCGTGTGCCCATACTCATCCTCACAGAGGCCTGCCCGCCCTCTTTCTTCACCGTGCCTGTCTTCATGTCCAACATCCGGCCTACTGTCAGAAAAGAGGAAGATGAGTTAAACAGAAAGAGATGATAAGCGATAAGAGTAGTTTCTTACCGCCGCTGTTGTTCTCGCTGGTGGAGAGCTGCTCTCGGAGCTTCTCTGTGTCGTCTGGATGAAGCTGGTCGTACAGCGACGCTCCGAGCCAATCCGACTGAGCCTGGTTCAGAACCGGTGTGACAGAGTCTGACACATAAACCACACGGCCGGTTTCACACGACACCACGAACAGAAACCCATCAGCCGCCTCCAGAACCAGGTGCTTCAGCTCCTGCAGAGACAGAGAGAGAATCATTAAAATGCCTGCTTCAAATTCACAACTATATTTTTAAAGGGGTCATCAGATGCACATTTTCCACAAGTTGATATGATTCTTTAGGGTCTTAATGAAAAGTCTATAACAAACTTTGGTTAAAATTTCTCAATGGTAGCATAAAACAACACCCTTTTTACCTTATCAGAAACAGCTCCGTTCACAGCGAGCCGTTTCGGTGCATGTCTCTTTAAATGCTAATGAGCTCAGCTGACCCCGCCCCTCTCTTCGGTGGGGTGACCAGCCGTTCTCATGAGACCGTTTACTTCACCAGCATTTAGCCACGAAACTTGCTAACTAGCGCATTATTAAGAAAGGTCATTTGCAAAGATTAAAACACACACACAAAAAAAAAAACTTACACTCAATTGAAGTTGTATCACGAAGGATTTGTGCAAATTAGGGATGTCTACATTTAAAATTCGATAAAACATGCAATCGATTAAAGCTATCGATGGTCGATTAAGCTATTCAATCTTGGGCTGCGTGCGGCTCGTGCACAATCAGTGACGCTGACGGCATATAAAAGCATCATCATTCATTCATAATGTATAAATTAAAGGGTTAGTTCACCCAAAAATGAAAACTCCCCCCCGAGGCACCCTAGGTGTATACGACTTTCTTCTTTCAGACAAATATAATCAGACTTATATTAAAATTGTCTTTGATCATTGCAGTCATTGCAGTCGGCGGGTGTTGCATTACTTCAGTCCAAAAGAAGTGAAATAAAAAGCGCCCTTCCATAAATAAATATATATATATAATATATATATATAAAATGGCAAATTAAAGAGCTTACCTTTGAGGATGTAATACAAGTTTGACTTAAGGAAATTATTTGCATAGATTTTTTTTTTTTAAAGATTCATTTAAGAATTTGAATTCCTCTTAGGTTTTGTCTTTTTGAAAACAATTTTAAGAAAGATGACCTCCTTACAAACTGTTTTTGGGAATACAAAATATTTTTTACTTTTCTTCTGATTTTCTTAGAAGGACAGCTCGCCTAAAATTGACTCACATTTCCTGAACATAAGAGGAAGAATGTCGGTAACCAAACAGTTTCTGTTTCCCAATTGACTTCCAAGGTATTGTTTTCATACTACAGAAGTCAATAGAGACTGACAGCTGTTACCAACACCCTTCAAAACATCTTTTCAGTTCAGCAGAAGAAAAAACAACAACTCATACATGTTTGGAACAACTTGAGAGTCAGTAAATAATCAGAGATTTTCTATTTCTAGTAAGAAAATGAGAAGATAACAGTGAGGAAGAACTTCACTCCTGATGATGTTTGATGAATCTAGACTCTGGTTTATGTGCAACGAGGAATAAATCTGTTTCTGTAATGAGTGCAGTTGATATCTGACCTGGTCTGTGAGGAAGGAGGGTTTATGTGCTGCATCAGTGCCGCCGCTTCCTCGGAGCGTCTTCATGTGTGACACTGCCATGCGCAGGATGGTGAGCTTGTCTGGTTTGCGTGCCAGAGCGCTGCAGGTGGGCACCATGTCTGACAGCTCTGTGATGTAAGCGGTCATCTTGTTCCTCCGCCTGCGCTCGATCTCGCTGTGGTTCTCCCTGCGGTCAGGAGGGCATGAGATGGGCAGAGCATGCAGTCATGTGAGAAGAGAGCCGGGACAGAGAAGAGGTCGAGACACAGTCACGAGAGAGGAGGGAGAGAGAGAGATGGATGAATGAGCAAATAAAGACTGCATCAATGTGCTCGTCAAATGAGACGACACTCATCTCTCGCTGACAAAACAAATGTGTATGAACAATCTCATGAGAGCTGAAAGAGAAGCCTCTTCAAACGGCCTGAGAAAAGAAGAGAGGGACAGAAGAAACGCTCAAAAGAAACACGTGTAATAAAGTGTCAGACAATGACAGACTGCTGGCTGCTTTCTGAATGAAACACCAGGATTACTGCATACTACACTGTGGATATTGAGTACGGTTTTCAATACATAATATGTCCAGCAGCTCTTTTCTGTCTGTTCAGAGTTCAATCATCAATGGCGGGTCAAAGGTGCCAACAACTGGTGCAGAGATTTGAGTTTCTTTCAACCCACAGAAACCCACTCCACAACATTTAGGCCAGATTTTGTTCAAAATTAACCTTTTTGTTCTACGACTTTGCTTGAAATATGTCTGGGACTTAAAGCAAGACACTACATGTGAACACCAAAAATCACTGATTAATCACAGTACACACAAGGTTTTGCATTTTAAGTACTTAACGAAGCATCATCGAATTAAATGTGCATTCATTTGCTTAAATCTCCAGCAAAGAAATCGGAAAACTGGATGAAGCCAGGGTCAAAATTATTGGAAAAAATTTGATTTCGCTCCATAAATATTGTAAACAGCCACAAAAATAAATTTTAACCAATAAATAAAGAAATTGGAATGCACATGAAAAACATGATTTTTGAGAATAGTTAAAAGCAGAGTTATGTGTTTCTGCAAATTAACTCTTCATATATATATATATATATGATGCTGTGTAAAACCTATACATGGAATAGAAATTAATAAAAGTGTAAAGTGTAATAAAATGTATCTTTTTGCATGCTTCCACTAGTCTGAATGAAGTGATGTTATAAAACCAACATAGCTCTCAAAACTGATCAGTGCATGAAAAAAACAACAATGTTTTGCCTTAAATGTTTCAAACAGCAGTAAACTCATTTTCATCCTCACATGAACTCATATTTAATGTTTAATTCAGAGTGGCATCCAGTAATCCTCTTGGGGATAACAAGTTTAAGCATTCGATTTAGTGTCAAATTTTCTTTGGCAGACAGAGATACTGTTTAAAAATACATTTAAAAAGCATGGGCTGATATAGCATCTTTGACTGAATCATGAGCATGAGTTTGGGTCTGTTCATCCAAACAAAGGCTGACAGGAAGAGTGTTTGGCTATGAATATCATAATGACTCCAGCACATGTAGGCAATGGCAGCCAGCTCTGACTCGGTCCATACCTGGCAAACCTCTCCTTGTCATTGGATCCGCCTCCATCATCATCACACCTGAGAAGACAAAACACAGTCAGGAGACGGGCAGCTCGGCACAGATCACACACTCCGGTCACACATCATGACTCACCTGAACAATTTGCTTTCCTCGTCGTCGTCATAGTCCGAGCTGGAAACCAGGGAAACACATTAGTCAGGAATATTGCACAACGGCAAAGACTCAAAGATTCCCGTAACTGTCCTCCCACTCGAGAGACAGGACAAACAGAGCGGATCAAATCCGACAGATTCTCCACAAACAAGCACACTTCTGCTGGCCAAACCCAGCGTCCTTCCTGGGAATCTGCGTCTGGAAAACTACATCTCGATTATCTCCAAGTCTTCGCTCAGGAACAACGTGTGCAAGTATTTATGGTGATTTTTTTACTTTTTGGAGCTCAGTCAAGTCATTTATTTTTAGCACTTTATACAACACCGACAGTTTCAAAGCAGCTCCACAATAATGAACAGTAGAATGACTAATGTTGCAACATGCTTCACTTATCTCATCGAAACAAACTCAATAAAGCAGCTCCACTGGAGACAAAACAGTCATTATTCTGCTCGAGTCAGTTCAGAGTTCAACATGTCGATTTCACAGAAGTTTAGTGTCATCATTTACTTAAGAAAGTGCTCACATTCATAATATTACTTAATATGTACTGTCTTCTAAACCACTGCCCTCGTAATCACACTTCATAGCAGGGGTGGGCGATATTTTTTAAACACTATGGATTTTGACATATCGTATATATCGTTATATTGTTTTTAATTCTGATTCCGCCACTTTGCTTGTTTGTCTTCTCTGTGCTGTGCTCGCCCCCCGCCTCCTTGATTTTGTTCCCCCTCCCCTCGCGTGTTGTCTCAGTGAACATGGCGGCGTCCTCAACCAGCCCGGAGGCTGCAGAACCAGTATCAAAACAGACAACTGGCTCCATTATATGGACATACTTCGGTTTTAAGGCGTAGGGTGAACAGCAAGCAGATGTCTACTGTAGGGCCTTATGATTTCCGCGATGCAGAAAACGCGGAGGGAATCGTGGAATCCAGTCATAAAAACAGAATTTACACGGAATTTGTCAAATTTTGAATGAAGTAATCAAAAGTAGGTCATTGCACTCACATCAAATCACGATATGGACTAATATCTGTAAATAATAAGCCGGAAAAGTCTATTTAAATATGAATCCTGCATGTTGTGTGTATCTGTTTTAATGAACGGCACAGAAGCGCATCTTCATTCATTAAACACACGGAAGCGCGCGTGACGCTCGCGATGATTTCAGCGCCTGCCGTCTCACTAAATAAAGACGTGAACACATGAGGAACATCTCCAGAACTGCTCTGAGAGACACTTCATGAGCATCTGACCGTTTGATTGGAAGTAAAATTAGTGTCATGTATCGCATCATAGACTGTAGTATCACATACACAGAACTGTAAAGGTACGTAACCTGTCAAAATAAAAGTGTTTGCCAGAAATCTACATAGCCTACTACTACTACTATTAAAATGAAACAAACATAATTTAATAAATAATCACACCGCATTTCTTCCATTTTTATTTTTAATAGTAAATCCCCTTTGTTTACCAAAAAATAAAGTTTGCTTAATTTTCAATAATTAAAAGATAAATTAAATGAATGTTTTATGCCTTCATGTGATAACCAGAAAAATTTAAATACACATAGAATTTCAGAGGGTAAAAAACATTTCACATAAGGCTATTTTAATTTTTACAAAATTTAACAAATTAAGTTGTTTTATGTATTTAAATAATTAGACATGCTAAAACATACAATATGGTAACAATAAAACATATGGTGAAGAAAAAAATAAAACATTTCATAGGGCCCTAAACATGAAATATTTGGCATATTTGTTTTTGCAGTAGTTCTGGGGGGTTATTTTTCCTGTAAAGATATCGAGATATATTTTTGCTCCATATCGCCCAGCCCTACTTCATAGAAAAATCAGTCTGCACATCTCCCAATAGATGTCCTTCTGAGCTGCACAGAACGGCGCTGTCTTTTCGCTGAGATCAGCTGAACCCTGCCAGAAGTGCTTTAATAATGATCTTAGCGTTATATATCTGTGGTGTAGACGGCTCAGACTTCTGTTTCATGTTTACACTTCTGTGGTAGTCTCCATTGGCAGCTGGTTTTTATTAATTGTTTTATATTATTATGACTCTTTTTGTAGCACTTTTCAAGATTTTCTTTAAAATGTGAAGTGATTTATACACAAGATGTGTTATTATTACTTACGTGGCTTGTCGTTTGTTGGCCTTTGGCACGACGGCAGCACTGTTAGCATGAGATCCAGCTGCTGTGGCCATCGACTCTGGCATGTCTGAAACACACACACACACACACACAAACACACAGACACACAGACACACACACAGACACACAGAAAGACAGACACAGACACACACACACACACACACACAAAGACAGACACACACCCCCAAACACACACACACACACACACACACACACACAGACAGACATACACATATACAGACAAAGACAGACACACACCCCCAAACACACACACACACACACACACACACACCAATAACTACACAAAATATTTATATATAGTCTTTAGGCTAAAGAAAAATACAATTATAAGTGTCCCTGGAGCACAGAAGCAGTCTTAAGTCTCTGGGATATATTTATATCAATAGCCAAAAATACACTGTATGGGTCAAAATTATACATAATAATATAATACTAATATAATAATTATACATTTTTCTTTTATGCCAAAAATCATTAGGAGATTATGTAAAGATCATGTTCCATGAAGATATATTGTGTATTTCCGACTGTAAATATATAAAAACTTAATCTTCATTATGCATTGCTAAGAACTTCATCTGGACCACTTTAAAGGTGATTTAGTTCTTCAGGGACACACATGTGTTGTTTAGGGCCTGTGTGTGAATGCCAGCTGAAGCACACACTTCCACAAGTGTCAGATCACACTGTCACCGCTCCTGCTGCTCTTTACTAATAAAAACAAACCCGTTTTCTCACGACAGACGGGATATGTTCGTCAAGTTTGTAGTTAACGTAACTACTCCGTGAGTTTCTGTTATAGGCTAAATCACAACAGTTAGGCTAACAGCTGCTCGAGCTAACCAGTACAACCGCTGATAATGAACGAAAACAACACAAATTAGACATTCAAGGGGAACGCATTCGGGTTTTATACGATACCTGGATTGGCTGATGACATGTCCGACAGGTAAAGGAGTTAGCAAACGAGCTAACACAAACAAAACAACTTCCCCAGCTGACGAGAGGAGCCTCCCTGCTACACACTTTCTGTTGTTGTTTTACTCCGTCCGAGTCTCGAAAAAGTACTCTAAAACAGATGTCATGACTTCAAAGCGAGTGTCATTTTCGCCGCCGCTTCGAACGGGAGGGTTTGCCGATGTTTTATAGTTGTTGTTTTTTTTTTGTTCCCGTTCTTTGACTTTTCCAGTTAAAAAAACTCCCCGATCCAAGATGGCGCCCGTAATCTTTCAGTCAGCAGCAGAAGCGCGTCAGAGGAGGAAACTAGAGTCTCCGCGCGGCTCAGACGCGCCACTCTGCGGCCACAGAAGACACAGTCATCTTACAGCTCGAAGTTTCGCGTATTTGATTGTTTTTATTAAATGTTGCTATTTTTCCTGTTTTATGATTATTATTGTGTTAATATTATTTCAAAGTAATGACTTAAATGACAATAAAATAATCTTCCTGAGGTTATTCCAGAGTACTGGATTGGTTAGACGTATATGTTTATGTGGTTTTGTAATAAGGTACCAAACCATTTGAAATTTATTTATTGCTTTGCATCAATCTGATTCAAATTATTGTTAATTTTTTTTCTTTCTGTTGTATGCATCCCCTGTGAATATATATATATATATATATAAGCATGAAATATAATGATATTATTTATTTATTTATGTATTAAACATTTCATTTTAATTATGTATGTTTCTTTTCTCGTCCTCACCCCCTGGCTAATGTAAAATGTTGAATGTGAATAATAATTAAGAGGGGGAGCAAATTTACATATTTTCTTTTCATTCATCATTATTTGATTTTACGTGCACCGATAAAACGTGCGAAATAATACAAGAACTTGCATTAAAAAGTAAAAATGATCACTCATACTTCATAAGTGGGCCTTTATTTGCTGAACCTATCGAAGTAGCCTTTGGGGATCACGTGACTCAAGGCGGAAGTTCACTCGAGCTGTCACGAGTTTCATCACAGCGTCCCTACGCAGTGTTCACTCGAGCTGTTCCATACACACTGCGCAGGCGACATCTAAAGAAGTGCACTACGCTTGGACAGTTTCACTCAAAACACATCAGATTTGAAAAATAATGACTGTTTAGCACACTTAGTATGGAGGAATTATTGGGTCAGATTATAAACTGAAAGTCTAAAACTAAAAGTCTTAAACCAAAACTAAAAATCTAAATTTAAAACTTAAAGTCCAAGTCGAAAATGTATTTGGTATTTAGGATTGGGCATTTTCTATTTAGGATTGGGCATTTAATCATTTAGCCATTTAGGATTGAGGATTGGGGATTTAGGATTGGGCATTTGAGGATTGAGGAGTGCATGCAAATTAGGAGGCGTGGCCCAAATACTGGAGGCTGGGTTTGAAATGTCTGGTGCGCAGAGGCACCTTCTGGACAGCAGAGGGAGCTCCCAGTGCTAAGGAGCACACTGTGATGAAACCAAACGGAGCGAGTGAGCGAGGACTGTGTGATAACTTCAACTTAATGACAGCTTTGTAACATTTGTTGCCTCAAACACAAAGTCACCAGTGAAAGGAGTGCTATGGGTCTGACGACGAGAAACAGTTTTTATAATAATATTCTGGATTCATGTATTACAATGAAACAAGGGCCGTGGTAGACACCACTTGAAGAGACTTTAACACCATAAAATAATCCACATTAAAATAAACAAACACATCCAGTGTGACTTACATTCAGTATTTTATTGTTAACATCCTCCATAATATCATCATATTACTAACACAGGAAAACACAAAATAAAGATAACACTGTGATGATGGGAAGTTGAGGAGCACAACGGGAGCCATGATGAGATCTGATGAGAGTGAGATGATTCAGAGGAAGCAGATGAGAAGATCCTCATTCATCTCTGCAGCTCGAGACGCAGAAGACCACTCAAACTCACACGTTCACACATTCTGTCTTTGGCTGGCAGCTGGAGAACATGAGCGAGCAGCAACTGGCCAGAACGTGTTTGTTCAGTGTGAGGACCTGAGAGTAAACATGGGTTTAATATTACATCCATGAACTGAAAGGTATTGGTGTTCTCATCAAAACAACTGGCAGTGAAATGCATGCTTTACACATGAAGTTAGAAAGTTAGTAACATTTGGCCATATTTCAAGGTGCACTCAGTTATTTTCTGGCTCATTGTCTGGGGGTTATACTCATATATTTGCCATTGCAAAATGCATCTTTTACAGTCAGCCAGCGTGCATTTTATTCCGGTGAGAGAAAATGCATTACCGAAGCACTTTTAGGGGCACAACCCAGTCATTTCGATATGGATTCAATAAGTGATTATGCAGATTACGCACCAGGTCCACAATGATCAATGCAGTGAATGAGCTTGACCCTGTTTGTAATCAGAAATCTGTTTGGTTTGGTCTTCAGACATCGCTGTGATATGCCATTAACAATGAGTAAACTTGTCCACTCGGTATTCAGTTCAAAATTGATGTATTATAGGACAGATGGTTAAACTCTGGAAAAAGATGCAGTAATTTAAACTAAAAACAAGGACTGAAAATGAGCACACAATGTCAAAGGAAGGCACTGTTAAAAGGCACAGGTCACCTAAAATAATTCTGTCATCGTTTACTCATAAGACTTTAAGACCAGGTTTAGCATTATTTCTGATCTGCTCTCTATGGAAGTCTATTTCTGCCACAGAATATAGAATTAAAAAGGCAATTGTCTCAGAACTCTGACTTCTCTCACAATCCAAGTTTAGATCTCCTCAGGATTCTGGGATATCATCTCATGATCGAGAGCTCCACGGCGGGGAAAAAACCCACAACTGCGAGATAGATAAAAATAAAGAAAGAGTTTCTATCTTGAAATTCTGTTTATATCTCACAATTCTGACCTTTTCTCTGAAACAAATTCTGAAATGCACAATTATGGACTTTTTTTTTCTGTCTTCCATACAAGGAAAATAGAGGATTTCCAGCTCTAGGAAGTCCATATGAGACTTATATGAGTTTCAACAGATCTGTGAGGAACAGAATGAAAATCTTGCTTGACTTCCGTCGTATGGGAAGAGCTCTTTGGACATAGTGCTATAAATAAGTGAAGTGATTAGTAACAGCATCAGTAAAGATGTGGACAGAGGCAGCAGCTGGTGTGATGACGGTGTGTGTGTGTGTGTGTGTGTGTGTAGTGTAGACCCGTCTCTGCTCTGCTTCAGCAGATGAACTCTCTCTGAAGGTTTCTGTCCTCTCTAGACGTCACTCAGTTTTTTTAGAGTGGTTGTTGTTATATGTCGCGTGGCCGTTCTGAGCTGCCCTGTTGGTCTTTATCTCTCCATTTTTCATCTGTTCTTCCTCCTCGGACTCGTCCGTCTCCTCTCGATCGGACCTCTCGTCTTCTACCGACGACTGTTGAAGAGAGATCGCGATCTTCAGATATATTCACAATGACATCAAGGGATAGTTCCCACAAAAACAAAAGCCACATGTCGTTCTAAACCTGTACAGCTTTTTATTTTCAAGAGAACAAAGGGTGTGATATTCTGCTCTCCCTCAAGCCATCCCAGATCAGGATGAGTTTGTGTCTTCATCAGGTTTGGAGAAATGTAGCATCGCATCAGTGTCTCATCAATGGATGCTTTGCAGTCAATGGGTGCCGTCAGAATGAGAGTCCAAACAGCTGATAAAAACATCTCAATAATCCACACTGGAGGAAGTGTTATTATGGATTATAGAATCTTATGTATTTGAGTTAATATGCTGGATTTGTTAATCTTTTGTCTTCTCCAGATGTTCACTGATGGACTGGAGTGCTGTGGATTATTGTGATGTTTAAATCAGACTCTCATTCTGACGACACCCATTCACTGCAGAGCATCCGTTGATGAGACACTGATGCAATGCTACATTTCTACAAACCTGATGAAGACACAAACTCATCCTGATCTGGGATGGCTCGAGGGTGAGCACATTTACAGCAAAAGTTCATTTTTTGGTGAACCATTCCTTCATCTAGTGGGATCTTATGAAGTGTAACAGAGAAGACTCTGTGTAAATCACGCAGACGTACGTTACTGCTCAAGAAGCGGAAGGCCAAGCGTATGATGAGCGCGGCCCAGAAGCTGTGCAGACACAGCAGAACCATCAGCAGCCCGTTAAAGAAGTAATATCCGAAGAACGGAGGGTACAGGGTCACGGGATACACCCATGTGCAATACATGATCCTGAGAGACACACAGAAACACAGACACCACACTGATTCGACGTATTACACATCTCTGTTCTCAACCAAACAACCTAGCACCTGGTTTTACCATAATCACACACTTATATCCATAGAAACACAGCACGACTGTATGATTTGATGGCAGCATGTGTGTGTGAGGACAGAAACACAGAGAGACGGATGGGGTGGGTACCGGAAAGGGAAGATGATGAGGCGTGTGACGATGAAGATCACAGCGAACAGGATGAAGATGTAGTTGCATGCGTTCTTCCATCTGGCGTAGTTAAACATCTTAGCTGACTGAGAGAAAGAGAGAGAGAGAGATGATATGAGGGAAAGAGACTGAAGAGGGTTTTCTGCAGATTTACGTCATCTGTAGATCAGGATATTCTTTATTCCTGGTGGATGGATTTGTGCTAGGCTAATTTAGGGCTAATGCTGCTCCCATTCCCCTGAGTTATGATGTTATGGGAGTTTGTGACCATTTTCATTATTCAGTTTAGCAAATCTTTAACACGGACAACTTGAAGACAGACGACCGGGAGCATGTGTCTCTTACTACAGAACACACTCCAGGATGTACTTTAATATGATGTTTATAAAAAGTCCCAAGGCTGTGTTTATTTTACTAAAACTATGGCAAAAATAGAAATATTATTATCATTTAAATCATCTGTTTTCTGTGTGAATCTGTGTTAAAGTGTAATTTATTTCTGTGATGCTCCGCTGTATTTTCAGCATCATTCCTCCAGTCTTCAATGTCACATGATCTTCAGAAATCATGAAAATATGATGATTTACTGCTCATGAAACATTTCTGATTATATTTAATATTTTTGTGGAACCTAATGCATCCCTGCTAAATAAAAGTATTAATTTCTTTAAAAAAAAAAATCTAAGTTTTAATCAGTGCACAGTTTCGACATGCGTGTGAGTACCATAGTGCACAATTTTACACTGTTCTTTCCAGTGAAGTACATACTTTGAGTACAATAATAGCTTTTATCTAGTTTCAAGGGGAGAAAAAAAATCAATACATCTGAGGAGCACCCCCTCAGAAGTAACCCGAAGAGCACAGCTGTGAGCATTCATAGATTACAGGGTTTGAACCAGCAACCAGGACAAATCTGAACTAATCCCATTCTGTCTGATGTTTTCAGTGACTGAAGCTGTGTGTGCCGTGTTTGTGCGGGTGTTGTTCTCACCTCCAGCAGATAATCGGCCGAGTCGTGCATGAACATGATGAGCGTTCCCGCTCGGATGTAGTTCACACACCAGGAGAAGCTGATCAGCAGGATGGTGGCCACGTGATGGATGACCTGCTCTCTGAAGTCCTGCAGGACACAGCCAGAGACCGTCACCAGCTCTCAGTTTAATGGCATTCATTATCAAGACAACAAACTCAGCTCCAAGACTGGTTTCACAAAGCTCTTCAGTCGCTTATTATGTATCCAGATATAATGCTACTCAAGATGTTATGGAGATGGCATGATTACTCTGTGCTGTTTACAAAGCTCCGCTGCTTTATAATGAACTTTTCTATGTAACTATGTGCTTCTTTTTATAAGAGCAAAACATTCTGATTGGCTAGTAAGGTTAGTTTGGTTGAGAGTGAAAGCTTCTTTCTCTCATACCATTGATAGGTGAACTCATGGACTTGAAAGTGATAATCAACAAGTTTCAATTTTTTTTTTTTATTTAGCATTATTTTTTTTCGCAGCAAAATGTTGCACACCCTGGAAAAAACGTTAAGCCCTGAGCTTGATTCATCGAGATGCACAGATGAGGTCTGCAGTGTGATGATGATGACTCACTTTGCGCTTGACGTCAGACGCCACACTGAAGAGCAGAGAGGTGTAGAAACCCAGCTCCAACATGTAGTACCAGTACTGAGACGGCAGGAGCATCTGAGAGAGAGAGACACTCCTTCAATAATGTAGTATCAATTAGCCAAACCTGATTAGTTATTAATAGACTTCACTGTTATTCCTTGACTGCAAATTCAGTTTGATGCAGATCAAATCACCAAATGACTACTGCATCGTATATTGTGCTAGAAACTCAACTAACAAATGTCCTGTATATCACATAACCATGCTTTTATGATTTATTTTTAATAACCAGGTCAACTAAATACTTTCATGACTATTTCTTAACACATGTTTTTAAAAAGTGCACTTTAAAATAATAAACTTTAAAGCCCGTTTGTGTTGTAATAATCCTTTACTGTGCTTTAGAGAAGAACATACTTCTATAACATACTAAAGTGTCACGTTCGGTGATACAGGAAACAAGGAGAGATCCAAGTGCAGGTATGATGTTTTATTGAGGGCAAATCCAAAAGGGTAAACAGTCCAGGCAGGGTCAAAACCAGAGTATCCAAACAACATGAAACAGAACAGAACACACGGAAATGGCAAGACTACGGATATCATCAAACATTAGACAAGGACTCCGTGACACAGACTCAGACAGACCGGGTATAAATACACAGAAGGATGATGAGGGAACTGGAGACAGGTGGGGAACAATCAATTAACTCAAACAAGGAGGAAGGTGACCAAATAAGGGAACAGGAAGTGATAAGGTGACAGACACCGTGGGAAAGGAGGACACCTAGTGGAAACCCAGGGAACACAACCCAGACACTGTGACAGTACCCCCCCTCTACGGAGCGGCTCCCAGACGCTCCACAACAGACACAAAACAGAGACCAGGAGGGAGGAGGACCGGAGGAGGTTCAGGGGGAGGGACGGAGGGCCAGACCAACAGAGGGAAACAGGGACAGGAGTAAACACAAAAACAAACAGCAACAACAACATGAAGCCCCCAGGGCGGAGCCGAAGACCACCACGTCCTTGTGGTCGAGGCCAGAGTTCTCCAGGGCGGAGCGGAAGACCACCACACCCCTGTGGTCAAGGCGGAAACCCTCCAGGGCGGAGTAGAAGACCACCACACCCCTGTGGTCAAGGCGGAAACCCTCCAGGGCGGAGTAGAAGACCACCACAACCGTGTGGTCAGCGGTGACTAGCCCCGGCTCTGGAGGGGTCAGCGGTGACTAGCCCCGACTCTGGAGGGGTCAACGGGTGACTAGCCCCGACTCTGGAGGGGTCAACGGGTGACTAGCCCCGACTCTGGAGGGGTCAACGGGTGACTAGCCCCGACTCTGGAGGGGTCAACGGGTGACTAGCCCCGACTCTGGAGGGGTCAACGGGAACCTGACTCGACTCTGGAGGGGTCAACGGGAACCTGACTCGACTCTGGAGGGGTCAACGGGAACCTGACTCGACTCTGGAGGGGTCAACGGGAACCTGACTCGACTCTGGAGGGGTCAACGGGAACCTGACTCGACTCCGGAGGGTCAGCTGTAACTGTCTTCCTGTGCAGCGGCGCTGGGCAAGCAGTCATCTTGGGCCATGACTTTGGACAGGGAGCCCTCTTGGGTTGTGGTGCTGGACCGGTGGCCATCTTGGGCATTGGCGCTGGGTTAGCGGCCATCTTGTGCTGTGGTGCTGGGCTGGCGACCACCCGGTGCTGTGGCGCTGGGCTGGCGGCCATCTTGGGCTGTGGCGCTGGCTCAGCAGCCATGAAGTGAACCGTTTTGGGAATCTCTAGGATCTTTGACAGCATATCGTAGTAATCGAGAAATGTGTCAGCGGCCATCTTGGGCGTTGGCGCTGAGCTGGGAGCCATCTTGCACCGTGTCGCTGGACAGGTGACCACTTTGTGCTGTGGCATTGTGCTGGCGTCCATATTGCCTCGTGACGCTGGGTTGATGGCCATCTTGTGCTGTGGTGTGAGGCTGGCTTTCATCTTGCTTTGTGGTGTGGGGTTGGTGGCCATGCACCGCAGCAGCGCTGGGTTGGCGGCCATCTTGTGCTGTGGCGCTGGACCTGCAGCCATCATGGGCAGTGGCGCTGGCTTTCTCCATCTGCCATGGTGAGACGGCGGCTCTGGTCCCTCCCACTTGAGCCCCGAGTCGAAGGGGGGCCCTGGTGGAGAGCGATGCTGAGCTTCCTCTCGCCCACCACCTTCTCGGCGACCTCCCCTGGTCCCGCGACCAGGCGGGATCCCTCAAACTGATTGCTTCCCTCCCGCTCGGTGGCTGGGGAGGAAACATTCATCTACATACCGCTGGATCTTCTTTGTGACAGAGTCCTTCTGTCACGTTCGGTGATACAGGAAACAAGGAGAGATCCAAGTGCAGGTATGATGTTTTATTGAGGGCAAATCCAAAAGGGTAAACAGTCCAGGCAGGGTCAAAACCAGAGTATCCAAACAACATGAAACAGAACAGAACAGAACACATGGAAATGGCAAGACTACGGATATCATCAAACATTAGACAAGGACTCTGTGACACAGACTCAGACAGACCGGGTATAAATACACAGAAGGATGATGAGGGAACTGGAGACAGGTGGGGAACAATCAATTAACTCAAACAAGGAGGAAGGTGACCAAATAAGGGAACAGGAAGTGATAAGGTGACAGACACCGTGGGAAAGGAGGACACCTAGTGGAAACCCAGGGAACACAACCCAGACACTGTGACACTAAAGCACACGTGATGCACTTGATTATAACTTTAACTGTACTGTGTTTATTAAATTGCAGAATATCTAATTACGAGTATTTTTAAATGCATGACAAACAAGTTTCAATAGAAATGTCATTAAGGTATATTTTAGTTTAGCATAAATGCTTGTCAGTACATTCAGCAGTAAAGGCAATAGAGGTTATTGTGAAATGATGCATAAAGTCCTATGACATCAATGCAACATCAGCTCTATTTAAAGTTAGTTGTCTATGGAAATGCCTAGATCTTATGTACTAAATTAAATTCTAATTGTTGTACGTTTAATACAGTATTTGCTGGAGATGAAGCCATGTGTTCACAGAGACTGAACTCACCAGAGTGGGGAAGCCTTTCCACATCTCCTCTAAATCATACAACCAGGGTTTCTACAGAAACAGACGCACAGCAAGGATGTGTTATGCAAAAAAAAAAAACAGCACAGGAAATATAATGAAAGGGTTAAAGCAGGCTGAAACTGAAAAGGACTTACATCTATTAGTGCAACAAGACCACCGATGAAGGCCAGGAGATAAAAGGCAAATCTCCAGCTGCAAAAGAGCAAAAGGGTCAAGGTTTGATCAGTTAACCAAAGTCCAGTTAAACCAGATGCCCTAACTATGAGAGAAAAACCATCTATCTTCCATTGACGGTCTTTCAAAAAAAGTCTATACATGCTTTTCCCAAGTAAAAAACAAAAAACAATATTTCACTATATTTGGGATGCACCAAATTTCACAAAATCCTGATCGGAGCAGCCCTAGTGCTGTTTAATGTGTTGTGACAGTCCAGTCATCTCTTGCTCATTACTATTAGTTACAGCATGAAATAAACATGAATGAACATCAGAAGGTGTTAAAAGAAACAGAAGAACTTGCTGAAATGAATCATGTCTCAAGTAATCGATCAATCAGTGTTTCAAGCACAGAAAGACATCAGTAAAACAGCTCATAAACAATAATGACACATAACACTATATATACAGTGTCCATAAACTAAAAATACTTTCAATGAACTGTATTGTATTTTAATTAAATTTGACTTATAATTACTTAATCTGTTGTCTTCATTATTTAATGCATGTTTGAATAAATGTGTCTTGAAAAGAAGTTTTTATTACAGCAACCGTTTAAATGTTTCTATTTCAAGAATTAGAATCAAACATGATTATATAATTACAAGCTGATATAAAAAACAATGCAATATATATGCAATTTAAACGTTTATATCAAAATATATATTTTTTAAATCTGAGTTTTGATTATTAAATAAATTTGATGAATTGAGTATTGAAAAAAACTATATTTTCATAATCGGCTAAATGGAATCTGTAGTTTTCAGTTTCTGTGATTTGTAATGTAATTAATTACCAATTACACTAGATATTTTCACCACTACCTGATTATTTAAATGGTCTTTTATATATATTGTCACTAGCCAACGAAGATTTGAGAGCCGCCAATCAGTGATGTTTTACCAGTCTTTCTGAGATCTTCCTTGGTTACTGTGCTTGAACTAAACACGCTGTCTCTTGGGACAGATCTCTATGCATTAGACTTTAAGACATGAGCTGGAAAAAGGAGCAATGCAGCTGTCCTCTAGGACCAAGACTGAGAAAAACTGCATGTTAACGAGCCTTTAAAACTTTTACTAAACATATGAATAATTTAGTATGTTCATGCAGAACTGACTTCAGATTTTGCACTTAGTGAAACCGCTTTCATAAAGCATCATTTAATCTCAT